>NW_027490148.1:234166-501409 GCF_050948175.1 Xylocopa sonorina
GTATTAGAACTCTATTGCTTCGACACATTTACAAACAGAATCACTATCCTCTTGTCAGGAAGTGTGGAAACCACACTTTTGGGGCGCAGAAGCAGATGAGCATAATGATACATACAGTGCATGAAAATCTAAATACAAACTTCGAACTCTTGATGTGAAATGCTATATCGCGTTCCATGAAGCATTAGAACTCCTATGCTTCGATTCGTAGACATCTAGAAACACTGCTCCGTAGCAAGCAAGTGCGGCATTTACATTATTTTCAAGTGCAGACGAGATATACGTAACGCTTGCGTTGACGTTGCATCGTAACATGAGACATAGATATGAGATGCGATATAGCGCTACATGAAGTATTAGAAATCTATTGCATCGATATGTAGACTTCTGGAAACGCTACTCCGAAGCAAGGAAGTGTGGCACTTACATTATTTTGAAGTCTAGATGAGACATACATAACTTGTTGCAATGAATAGTACATCTTATTGGGAGACATAGAAATGAGATGTGATATCGCGTTTTATGAAGCATTAGAACACTAATGCTTCGATACGTAGACAACTAGAAACGCGATTCCGTCGTAAGGAAGCGTGAGATTTATATTCCTTCGAAGTGCTGACGAGATATAATTAACACGATGCATTGATTTACATCTCAACATAAAACATAGAAATATGATGCAACATCGCACTTTATGTAGCATTAGAACTCTAATGCTTCGATATCTGGTCATCTAGAAGAGCTATTCCGTAGCAAGGAAGTGTGAGATTTACATTCCTCTGAAGCATTGTCAAGATATACATAACGCGTTACATACAAATACATCTTGTCATTTTTCACAGAAATCATCTGCGAAATCGAGTTTAACGAAGCAATACAACTCTATTGCCCCAACACGTAGACATCTTCACACGATACATCCTAGCAAGGAAGATTCGCATTTACATTCATTTGATGTGTAGAAGAGGTGTACGTGACACTTCGCATTGTATATTATATAATATCATGTAACGTAGAACTGCGATGCGATATCGCGTTCTAAGAAGCATTAGAAATCTATTGCTTCGACACGTAGACATCTGGAAACGCTATTTCCTAGCAGGGACGAGTGACATTTACATTCACTTGAAGTGTAGACGAGGTATACATATCACTTCGCGATGCATATTATATCTTATCATGAGACAACAATGAGATGCGATATCGCGTTTTATGAAGCATTCCAACTCTATTGTTTCGAAACGTACTCATCTGGAAACGCTATTTAATAGCAAGGAAGTGTCGCATTTACATCCTTTTGAAGTGAATACTAGGTATACATGACACTTCGCAATGAATATTATATCTATCATGAAACATAGAAATGAGATGCGATACCGCGTTTTAAGGAGCATTTTGAACTCCATTGCTACGATACGTAGACTTCTGCAAACGCTATTTCCTAGCAAGGAAGTGTCGCATTTACATTCTTCTGAAGTGAATACGAGTTACACATGTCACTTCGCAATGAATATTATATGTTATGATGAAACATAGATATGAAACGCGACATCTCGTTTTAAGAAGCATTTGAACTCTATTGTTTCGATACGTAGACATCTGCAAACGATATTTCCTAGCAAGAAAGTGTCGCATTTACATTCTTTTGAAGTGAATACGAGGTAAACATGACACTTCGCAATGAATGTTATTGCTTATCATGAAACATAGAAATGAGATGCTATATCGCGTTTTATGAAGCGTCAGAACACTATTGCTTCGATACGTAGACGTCTTCAAACACATTTTCCTAGCAAGGAAGTGTCGCATTTACATTCAATTGATGTGAATATGAGGTATACGTGACACTTCGCAATTAATATTATATCTTATCATGAAACATAGGAATGAGATCCGATAACGCGTTTTAAGAACCATTATAACTGTATTGCTACGATACGTAGACATCTGGAAACGTAATTTCCTAGAAACGAAGTGTCGCCTTTACATTGATCTGAAGTGTAGACAAGGAATACATAACACTTCGCAATGAATATTATATCTTATCATGAAACATGGCAATGAGATGCGATATTGCGCTTTGAGAAGCATTAGAACACTATAGCTACGTTACGTACACACCTGCAATAGCTATATCCTAGCAAGGATGTGTCGCATTTACATTACTCTGAAGTGAATAGGAGGTACACAACACTGCACAATGAATATTATATCTTATTATGAAACATAGAAATGAGATTCGATTTCGCGTTTAGAGAAGCATTAGGACACTATTGCTACGATACGTAGACATCTGCAAACGCTACTTCCTAGCAAGGAAGTGTCGCATTTACATTCATTTGAAGTGAATACGAGGTACAAGTGAAATTTCGCAATGAATATTATATCTTATCATGAAACATAGAAGAGAGATGCGATATCGCATTTTAAGAAGCATTAAAACCCTATGGCCTCGATGCGGACCCATCTGCAAACGCTATTTCCTAGCATGGAAGTGTCGCACTTACATTCTTTTGAAGTGAATACGAGGTATACAAGACACTTCGCAATGAATATTATATCTTATCACGAAACATAGAAATGAGATGCGATATCGCGATTTAAGTAGCATTAGAACTCTATTGCTACGATACGTAGACATCTGAATACTCTATTTCCTAGCAAGGAAGTGTCGCATTTACATTCTTTTGAAGTGAATACGAGACGTACATGACACCTCGCAATGAATATTATATCTTATCACAAAACATAGAAATGAGATGCGATATCGCGAATTAAGCAACATAAGAACTCTATTGCTACGATACGTAGACATCTGCAAACGCTATTTCATAGCAAGGAATAGTCGCATTTACATTCTTATGAAGTGAATACGAGGTATACATGACACACCGCAATGAATATTACATCTTATCACGAAACATAGAAATGAGATGCGATATCGCGTTTGGAGAAGCATTAGAACCCTATTTCTACGATACGTAGACATCTGCAATCGCTATTTCCTAGCAAGGAAGTGTCGCATTTACATTTTTCTGAAGTGAATACGAGGCATACGTGACACTACGCAATGAATATTATATCTTATCATGAAACATAGAAATGAGATGCGGTATGGCGATTAAAGCAGCATTATAACTCTATTGCTTCGACACCTAGACTTCTGCCAACGCTTTTTCCTAGGAAGGAAGTGTCGCATTAACATTCTTTTGTTGTGAATACGGGGTATACATAGCACTCCACAACGAATATTATATCTCATCATGAAACATAGAAATGAGGAGCGATATCGCGTTTTAAGAAGCATTAGAAATCTATTGCTTCGATACGTAGACATCTGCAAAGGCTACTTCCTAGCAACGAAGTGTCGCATTTACATTCGTTTGAAGAGATTACGCGGTATACGTGACACTCCGCAATGAATATTATATCTTATCATAAAACATAGAAAAGAGATGCGATATCTCGATTTAAGAAGCATCAGAACTCTATTCCTTCGATACGTAGACATCTGGTAACGTAATATACTAGAAAGGAAGTGTCGCTCTTACAATCATTTGAAGCGTAGACGAGGAAAACATAACCTTCCAGAATGAATATTATATCTTATCATGAAACATAGAAATGAGATGCGGTATCGCGTATTAAGATACATTAGAGCCCTATTGCTACGATACGTAGACATCTGCAAACGCTATTTCCTAGGAAGGAAGTGTCGCATTTACATTCTTTTGAAGTGAATACGAGGTATGCATATCACTCCACAATGAATATTATATCTTATCATGAAACATAGAAATGAGATGCGATATCGCCATTTAACAAGCGTTAGAACTCTATTGCTACGATACGTAGACACCTACAAACGCTATTTCCTAGCAAGGAAGTGTCGCATTTACATTCTTCTGATGTGAATACGAGGTATACATAACACTGCACAATGAATATTATATGCAATCATGAAACACAGAAATGAGATGCGATATCGCGTTTTAAGAAGCATCGAACTCTATTGCTATGATACGTAGATATCTGGAAACGCTATTTCCTAACATGGAAGTGTCACATTTACATTCTCTTGAGGTGAATACGAGGTATACATGACACTACGCAATGAATATTAAATACTATCATGAAACATAGAAATGAGAAACGACGTCGCGTTTTGAGAAGCATTAGAATTCTACTGCTTCGATACGTAGACATCTGCAAACGCTATTTCCTAGCAAAGAAGTGTCGCATGTACATTCAATTGAAGTGTATGCGAGGTATACATGGCACTTCGCAATGAATACTATATCTTATCAGGAAACATAGAGATGAGATACGATATGGAGATTTAGGAAGCATTAGATGTCTATTGCTTCGATACGTAGACATCTGCAAACGCTATTTCCTAGCAAGGAAGTGTCGCATTTACATTCTTTTGAAAGGAATACGAGGTATACATGACACTTCGCAATGAATATTACATCTTATCACGAAACATGGATATGAGATGCGATATGGCGATTTATGAAGCATTAGAATTCTATTGCTTCGAAACGTGGACATCTGCAAACGCTATTTCCTAGCAAGGAAGTGTCGCATTTACATTCTTTTGAAAGGAATACGAGGTATACATGACACTTCGCAATGAATATTACATCTTATCACGAAACATGGATATGAGATGCGATATGGCGATTTATGAAGCATTAGATGTCTATTGCTTCGATACGTAGACATCTGCAAACGCTATTTCCTAGCAAGGAAGTGTCGCATTTACAGTCTTTTGAAATGAATACTAGGCATACATAACACTGCACAGTGAATATTATATCTTATCATGAAATATAGAAATGAAATGCGATATGGCGATGTAAGAAGCATTAGAACTCTATAGCTTCGATACGTAGACATCTGCAAACGCTATTTCCTAGCAAGGAGGTGTCGCATTTACATTCATTTGAAGTGAATGCGAGGTATACATGACACTAGCGCAATGAATATTATATCTTATCATGAAACATAGAAATGAGAAGCGATATCGCGTGTTGAGAAGCATTAGAACTCTAATGCCATCATACGTAGACATCTGCAAACGCTATTTCCTAGCAGGGATGTGTCGCATTTACATTCATTTGAAGTATCCACGAGATATACATAACACTGCACAATGAATATTATATCTTATTATAAAGCATAGAAATGATATGCGATATGACGATTTATGAAGCATTAGAATTCTACTGCTTCGATATGTATACATCTGCAAACGCTATTTCCTAGCAAGGAAGTGTGGCATTTACATTCATTTGAAGTACAGACGAGATATACATAAAACTGCACGATGAATATTATATCTTATCACGAAACATGGATATGAGATGCGATATGGCGATTTATGAAGCATTAGAATTCTATTGCTTCGATACGTTGACATCTGAAAACGATATTTCCTAGGAAGGAAGTGTCGCATTTACATTCACCTGAAGTGAGTACGAGGTACAAGTGACACTTCGCAATGAATATTATATCTTATCATGAACCATAGGAATGAGATGCTATATCGCCATTTAAGAAGCTCTAGAACTCTGTTGCTTGGATACGTAGACATCTGCAAACGCTATTTCCTAGCAAGGAAGTGTCGCATTTACATTCTTCTGAAGTGAATCGGAGGTATACACAACAGTGCACAATGAATATTATATCTTATCATGAAACATCGAAATGAAATGCCATATCGCGTTATAAGAAGCATTAGGACTCTATTGCTAAGATACGTTGACATCTGCAAACGCTATTTAATAGCAAGGAAGTGTCGCATTTACATTCTTACGAAGTGATTGCGGGGTATACATAACACTCCACAATGAATATTATATCCTATCATGAAACATTGAAATGAGTTGCGATATCGCGTTTTAAGAACATTAGAACTCTAATGCTTCGATTCGTAGAAATCTGGAAACGCTATTTTTTAGAAAGGAAATGTCGCATTTACATTCACTTGAAGTGTAGACGAGGAATACATAGCACATCGCAACGAATATTATATCTTATCACGAAACATGGAAATGAGATGCGATATCGCGATCTAAGAAGCATTAGAACTCTATTGCTACGATACGTAGGCATCTGCAAGCGCTATTTCCTAGCAAGCAATAGTCGCATTTACATTCTTTTTAAGTGAATACGAGGTATACATGACACTTCGGAATGAATATTATAACTTATCACGAAACATCGAAATGAAATGCCATATCGCGTTATAAGAAGCATTAGAACTCTATTGCTAAGATACGTTGACATCTGCAAACGCTATTTAATAGCAAGGAAGTGTCGCATTTACATTCTTACGAAGTGAATGCGGGGTATACATAACACTCCACAATGAATATTATATCCTATCATGAAACATTGAAATGAGTTGCGATATCGCGTTTTAAGATCATTAGAACTCTAATGCTTCGATTCGTAGAAATCTGGAAACGCTATTTTTTAGAAAGGAAATGTCGCATTTACATTCACATGAAGTGTAGACGAGGAATACATAACACATCGCAACGAATATTATATCTTATCACGAAACATGGAAATGAGATGCGATATCGCGATCTAAGAAGCATTAGAACTCTATTGCTACGATACGTAGGCATCTGCAAGCGCTATTTCCTAGCAAGCAATAGTCGCATTTACATTCTTTTTAAGTGAATACGAGGTATACATGACACTTCGGAATGAATATTATAACTTATCACGAAACATCGAAATGAAATGCCATATCGCGTTATAAGAAGCATTAGAACTCTATTGCTAAGATACGTTGACATCTGCAAACGCTATTTAATAGCAAGGAAGTGTCGCATTTACATTCTTACGAAGTGAATGCGGGGTATACATAACACTCCACAATGAATATTATATCCTATCATGAAACATTGAAATGAGTTGCGATATCGCGTTTTAAGATCATTAGAACTCTAATGCTTCGATTCGTAGAAATCTGGAAACGCTATTTTTTAGAAAGGAAATGTCGCATTTACATTCACATGAAGTGTAGACGAGGAATACATAACACATCGCAACGAATATTATATCTTATCACGAAACATAGAAGTGAGATGCGGTATCCCGTTTTAATAAGCATTAGAACGCTATTTCTTCGATACGTAGACATCTGCAAGCGCTATTTAATAGCAAGGAAGTGTCGCATTTACATTCTTATGAAAGGAATTCGGGATATACATAACATTCCACATTGAATGTTATACCTTATCAAGAAACATAGAAACGAAATGTGTTATCGCGATTTATGAAGTATTTGAACTCTATTGCTACAATACGTAGACATCTGCAAACGCTATTTCCTAGCAGGCAATAGTCGCGTTTACATTCTTTTGAATTGAATACGAGGTATACATGACACGTCGCAGTGAATATTATATCTTATCATGAAACATAGAAATGAGATGCCATATCACGTTTTAAGAAGCATTGGAACTCTACTGTTTCGAAACGTAGACCTCTGGAAACGCAACTTCCTAGCAGGGAAGTGTCGCATTTGCATTCTTTTGAAATGAATACGAGGAACACATGACACTTCGCAATTAATATTATATCTTGTCATGAAACATAGGAATGAGATGCGATATCCCGTTTTAAGAAGCATTAGAAATCTATTGCTACGATGCGTAGATATCTGGAGACGCTATTTCCTAGCATGGAAGTGTCGCATTTACATTCTTTTTAAAGGAATACGAGGTATACATGACGTTTCCGAAAGTATATTATATCTTATGATAGAACGTAGAATTGAGATGCGATGTCTCGTTACAAGAAGCATTAGAAATCTATTGCTTCGATACGTATACATCTGCAAACGTTATTTCCTGGCAAGGATGTGTCGCATTTACATTCATTTGAAGTGTAGACGAGGAATACATAACACTTCGCAATGAATATTATATCTTATCATGAGACATAGAAATGAGGTGCGATATCGCGTTTTGAGGAGCACTAGAACTCTATTGCTTTGATTCGTAGACATCTGCAAACGCCATTTCCTAGCAAGGAAGTGTCGCATTTACATTCATTTGAAGTGTAGACGAGGAATACATAACACCTCGCAATGAATATTATATCTTATCATGAGACATAGGGATGAGGTGCGATATCGCGTTTTAAGGAGAATTAGAAATCTATAGCTTCGATAAAGAGATATCTGGGAACGTAATTTCCTAGAAAGGAAGTGTCGCATTTTGTGACGTCAGGCGTACCGCCTGCCACCCATCAACCTCTTCGCACCCCCCAGCATCAACCCCTGGACACATGCAACCAGCCAAATTCGCCTGCTGAACCAGCAACTGGAAGTGTTCGCGCGCGCATACCTGCACGCGCTCACTCACACCGAGTTCCGCTACCTCACTCGCACCGCCGAGTATACCTGTCTCGCTCGTACCGGGCACCAGTGTCTCACTCGCACCACCGAGTATACCTGTCTCGCCCGCACCAAGGACGGGCAGCCCTATCTCTCTCGCACCGAGGATTCCGTCCTGCAGGAAGACGTAGCCGCAGCCCATCACCTGAATGGTGTCTTTTCCAATTCCGGGAACAGGATCTGCTAGAACCTATATATTACTTCTAAGCTACGACATACATACCATATCATGACTCATATATAAGAATTCCTATATCTAAGTTACACTAAGTAAGATGCGTCCGGCCAGCGGCATGCGCCGCTAGCTCCACCACGAGCCGCGGGTCCCCACTCGCTGGACCGCGCGCTCTCCGCCTCGAAACGCGAGTCCCCCACTCGCGGGACCGCGATCTCCCTACCACGAGCGTCCGCGACCGTAGCGCCCCGCGAACCGAGGAGGTCAGAGACGCGTCTCCAGAGCACACACTCTGACTCGAGATCTCCTACCGAGGAGTCGAAACTTCTAGTTCTAGATCGTTAGCCACCTCAATGTGGGGTTCAGGCATCGTATTTCTATTTCCATTTTAACTTAGTCTAAGTCTTAGAATAATTCCAGTTCTTGTATACTTTAAACCTAGAATATATTTTATTTTTACTTTTACTATATCCAAGTACAAGTTCTTTTACCAAGTCTACTATTTCCACATCCATTAATTTTATCAAGTGTTTATAATAATAGTTCTACTTTTAACATTACATTTAACTACGAATTCTTCCACGGGTTCTTCCATACAACTGGGGTTGATCTTCATCAAATTGAAGGAGTATAGAAATCGGCTTTGTGACGTTGAGACCGCCGCTTATCCCTCAGATCTTAGTCGAAAGTGCAGAAAAACCTGGTGAATGAATCGTGCTTCCGGTTTGCGAAGAACGCGACGTGCGAGTAGGAAGATTTTCATACGATCACTTGTGCGTGAATATTTGGAGGGTGTTCCGAGAGTCCTCGTATACCAGCGACCTGCCTTCGCACCAGCCCAGACGCCGCTTTCCGAAGCGACCGTCGACGCATCCGATCCAGACACCACGACGCATCACGCCGATTATGACACATCCAGCATCATCGCTGAATACCGACAGCCGTCCTCCTCTTCGCTGGCGACTGATCGAGATTTCCGTAGCAGCCAACAGAACGAAATCCGCTACGATCCCCGCAAACGATCCTCCACGCCGTCTCTACGTACAAATCGAGAGAGAAGTCATCGAAAGGTAGGGTCATTCCCTTATTATCGCGAGTGTTTTCGCTAGTGTCGTGTCAGCCGAAATTGTCGTACCCGGTCTTAACGCGTTCCCGTGGACCGAATTACCGAAAAATAGGACTGTGTCGTAAAGCCTCCGGAGCAACGAAAAATAGTTTCACCGGACGTGATACCTCGTATTCACCTCAAAAGAATGTAAATGCGACACTTCCTTGCTAGGAAATAAGGTTTGCAGATATCTACGTATCGAAGAAATAGAGCTCTAATGCTTCTTGAATCGACATATCGCATCTCATTTCTATGTTTCATGATAAGATATAATATTCATTGCGAAGTGTCATGTATACCTCGTACTCACTTCAAAAGAATGTAAATGCGACACTTCCATGCTAGGAAATAGCATTTGCAGATGTCTACGTATCGTTGCAATAGATTTCTAATGCTACTTAAAACGAGATGTCGCATTTCATTCCTATGTTGCGTGATAAGATATAATATTCATTGCGAAGTGTCATGTATATCTCGTATTCACTTCAAAAGGATGTAAATGCGACACTTGCATGCTAGGAAATAGCCTTTGCAGATGTCTACGTATAGCAGCAATAGAGTTCTGATGCTTCCTAAAACGCGATATCGCATCTCTCTTCTATGTTTCATGATAAGATATAATATCCATTGCGAAGTGCAATGTATACCTCGTATTCGCTTCAAGAGAGTGTAAATGCGTAACTTCCTTGTGATCAAATAGTGCTTGCAGATGTCTACGTATCGTAGCAATGGAGTTCTAGTGCCTCTTAAAACGCGATATCGCATCTCACTTCTATGTTTCATGATAAGATATAATATTCAGTGCGAAGTGTCATGTATATCTCGTATTCACTTCAAAAAAATGTAAATGCGACACTTCCTTGGTAGGAAATAGCGTTTCCAGATGACCACGTATCGAAAGAATAGAGTTCTAATACTTCTTAAAAGGAGATATCGCATCACATTTCTATGTTTCATGATAAGATATAATATTCATTGCGAAGTGTCATGTATACCTCGTATTCACTTCAAATGAACGTAAATTTGACACTAACATGCTAGGAAATAGCGTTTGCAGATGTCTACGTATAGTAGCAATAGAGTTCTAATGCTTCTTAAAACGAGATGTCGCATCTCACTTCTATGTTTCATGATAAGATATAATATTCAGTGCGAAGTGTCATGTATATCTCGTATTCACATCAGAAGAATGTAAGAGCGGCACTTTCCTTGCTAGGAAGTAGCGCTTGCAGATGTCTAGGTATCGAAGCAATGGTATTCTAATGCTTCTCAAAACGCGATATCGCAACTCATTCCTATGTTTCATTATAAGATATAATATTCATTGCGAAGTGTCATGTATATCACGTATTCACTTCAAAAGAATGTAAATGCGACACTTCCTTGCTCGGAAATAGCGTTTGCAGATGTCTACGTATCGTAGCAATAGAGTTCTAATGCTTCAAAAAACGCGATATCGCATCTCACTTCTATGTTTCATGATAAGATATAATATTCATTGCGAAGTGTCATGTATACCTCGTATTCACTTCAAAAGAAAGTAAATGCGACTATTGCATGTTAGGAAATAGCGTTTGCAGATGCCTACGTATCGTAGCAATAGGGTTCTAATGCTTCTTAAAACGCGATATCGCATCCCTCTTCTGTGTTTCATGATAAGATATAATATTCATTGCGAAGTGGCATGTATACCTCGTATTCACTTCAAAAGAATGTATATGCGACTACTGCTTGCTAGGAGATAGCGTTTGCAGATGTCTACGTATCGTAGCAATAGAGTTCCAATGCCACTTAAATCGCGATATCGCATCTCATTTGTATGTTTCGTGATAAGATATAATATTCATTCCGAAGTGTCATGTATACCTCGTGTTCACTTCAAAAGAATTTAAATGCGACTATTGCTTGCTAGGAAATAGCGTTTGCAGATGTCTACGTATCGTAGCACTAGAGTTCTAATGCTGCATAAATCGCGATATCGCACCTCATTTATATGTTTCGTGATAAGATTTAATATTCATTGCGAAGTGTCATGTATACCTCGTATTCACTTCAAAAGAATGTAAGTGCGACACTTCCATGCTAGGAAATAGCGTCTGCAGATGTCTACGCGTCGAGGTAATAGAGTTCTAATGCTTCTTAAAACGCGATATCGCATCTCAATTCTATGTCACATAATAAGATATAATGTTCATTGCGAAGTGTCATGTATACCTCGTATTCACTTCAAAAGAATGTAAATGCGAATCTTCCTTGCTAGGAAATAGCGTTTGCAGATGTCTACGTATCGTAGCACTAGAGTTCTAATGCTTCTCAAAACGCGATATCGCATCTCATTTCTGTGCATCATGATAAGATATAATATTCATTGCGAAGTGTCATGTATACCTCGTACTCACTTCAAAGGAATGTATGTGCGACACTTCCATGCTAGGAAATAGCGTTTGCAGATGTCTCCGCATCGAGGCCATAGAGTTTTAATGCTTCTTACAACGCCATATCGCATCTCTCTTCTGTGTTTCATGATAAGATATAATGTTCATTGCGAAGTGTCATTTATACCTCGTACTCACTTCAAAAGAATGTAAATGCGAATCTTCCTTGCTAGGAAATAGCGTTTGCAGATGTCTATGTATCGTAGCAATAGAGTTCTAATGCTTCTCAAAACGCGATATTGCATCTCATTTCTATGCTTCGTGATAAGATATAATATTCATTGCGAAGTGTCATGTACACCTCGTGTTCACTTCAAAAGAATGTAAATGCGACAATTGCTTGCTAGGAAATAGCGTTTGCAGATGTCTACGTATCGTAGCAATATAGTTCTAATGCTACTTAAATCGCGATATGGCATCCCATTTATATGTTTCGTGATAAGATATAATATTCATTGCGAAGAGTCATGTATACCTCGTATTCACTTCAAAAGAATGTAAGTGCGACACTTCCATGCTAGGAAATAGCGTTAGCAGATATCTCCGCATCGAGGCCATAGAGTTCTAATGCTTCTTAAATTGCGATATCGCATCTCTCTTCTATGTTTCATGATAAGATATAATATTCATTGCGAAGTGTCATGTATACCTCGTGTTCACTACAAAAGAACGTAAATGCGACACTTCCATGCTAGGAAATAGCGTTTGCAGATATCTCCGCATCGAGGCAAAAGGTTTCTAATGCTTCTTAAAACGCGATATCGCATCTCACTTCTACTTTTCATGATAAGATATAATGTTCATTGCGAAGTGTCATGTATACCTCGTACTCACTTCAAAAGAAAGTAAATGCGAATCTTCCTTGCTAGGAAATAGCGCTTGCAGATGTCTATGTATCGTAGGAATAGAGTGGAAATGCTTCTCAAAACGCGATATCGCATCTCATTTCTATGCATCATGATAAGATATAATATTCATTGCGAAGTGTCATGTATACCTCGTATTCACTTCAAAAGAATGTAAATGCGACTATTGCTTGCTAGGAGATAGCGCTTGCAGATGTCTACGTATCGTAGCAATAGACATCTAATGCTACATAAATCGCGATATCGCATCTCATTTATATGTTTCGTGATAAGATATAATATTCATTGCGAAGTGTCATGTATACCTCGTATTCACTTCAAAAGAATGTAAGCGCGGCACTTCCATGCTAGGAAATAGCGTTTGCAGATGTCTCCGCATCGAGGCCATAGAGTTCTAATGCTTCTTAAAAGGCGATATCGCATCTCTCTTCTATGTTTCACGATAAGATATAATATTCATTGCGAAATGTCATGTATACCTCGTGTTCACATCAAAAGAATGTAAATGCGACTATTGCTTGCTAGGAAATAGCGTTTGCAGATGTCAACGTATCGTAGCAATATCGTTCTAATGCTTCTTAAAACGCGATATCGCATCTCACTTCTATGTTTCGTGATAAGATATAATATTCATTGCGGAGTGTCATGTATACCTCGTATTCACTTCAAAAGAATGTAAATGCGACTATTCCTTGCTAGGGCATAGCGTTTGCAGATGCCTACGTATCGTAGCAATAGAGTTCTAATGCTTCTCAAAACGCGATATCGCCTCTCATTTCTATGTTTCCTCATAAGATATAATATTCATTGCGAAATGTCATGTATACCTCGCATTCACTACAAAAGAATTAAAATGCGACACTTCCGTGCTAGGAAAAAGCGTCTGCAGATGTCCACGCGTCGAGGCTATAGAGTTCTAATGCTGCTTAGATCGCGATATCGCATCTCATTTCTATGTTTCGTGATAAGTTATAATATTCATTCCGAAGTGTCATGTATAGCTCGAATTCACTTCAAAAGAATCTAGATGCGACATTTCCATGCTAGGAAATAGCCCTTGCAGATATCTCCGCATTGAGGCAATAGAGCCCTAATGCTTCTTAAAACGAGATGTCGCATTTCATTTCTATGTTTCGTGATAAGATATAATATTCATTGCGAAGTGTCATGCATACCTCCTATTCACTCCAAACAAATGTAAATGCGACACTTCCTTGCTAGGAAATAGCGTCTGCTGATGTCTAGGCATCGAGGCGATAGAGTTCTAATGCTTCTTAAAACGCGATATCGAATCTCACTTCAATGTTTCATGATAAGATATAATATTCATTGCGAAATGTCATGTATACCTCGTATTCACTTCAAAAGAATGTAAATGCGACTATTCCTTGCTAGGAAATAGCGTATTTAGATGTCTACGTATCGTAGCAATAGAGTTCTAATGCTACTTAAATCGCGATATTGCATCTCATTTCTATGTTTCGTGATAAGAAAGAATATTCATTGCGAAGTGTCATATACACCTCGTATTCACTTCAAAAGAATGTAAATGCGACACTTCCATGCTAGGAAATAGCGTCTGCAGATGTCTATGAGTCGAGGCAATAGAGTTCTAATGCTTCTTAAAACGCGATATCGCATCTCACTTCTATGTTTCATGATAAGTTATAATATTCATTCCGAAGTGTCATGTAAACCTCGAATTCACTTCAAAAGAATGTAAGTGCAACTATTGCTTGCTAGGAAATAGCGTTTGCAGATGTCAACGTATCGTAGCAATAGCGTTCTAATGCTTCTTAAAACGCGATATCGCATCTCACTTCTATGTTTCGTGATAAGATATAATATTCATTGCGGAGTGTCATGTATACCTCGTATTCACTTCAAAAGAATGTAAATGCGACACTTCCTTGCTAGGAAATAGCGTCTGCTGATGTCTAGGCATCGAGGCGATAGAGTTCTAATGCTTCTTAAAACGCGATATCGAATCTCTCTTCTATGTTTCGTGATAAGATATAATATTCACCGCGAAGTGTCATATATACCTCATATTCACTTCAAAAGAATGTAAGTGCGACACTTCCATGCAAGGAAATAGCGTTTGCTGATGTCTCCGCATCGATGCCATAGAGTTCTAATGCTTCTTAAAACGCGATATCGCATCTCACTTCTATGTTTCATGATAAGATATAATATTCATTGCGAAGTGTCATGTATACCTCGTATTCTCTTCAAAAGAATGTAAATGCGAATCTTCCTTGCAAGGAAATAGCGCTTGCAGATGTCTACTTAACGTAGCAATAGTGTTCTAATGCCTCTCAAAACGCGATATCGCATCTCATTTCTATGCTTCATGATAAGATTTAATATTCATTGCGAAGTGTCATGTATACCTCGTATTCACTTCAAAAGAATGTAAATGCGACTATTGCTTGCTAGGAAATAGCGTTTGCAGATGTCTCCGCATCGAGGCCATAGAGTTCTAATGCTTCTTGAAATACGATATCGCATCTCTCTTCTATGTTTCATGATAAGATATAATATTCATGGCGAAGTGTCATGTATACTTCGTATTCTCTCCAAACGAATGTAAATGCGACACTTCCATGCTAGGAAATGGTGTTTTCATATGTCTACGTATCGTAGCAATAGAGTTCTAATGCTACTTAAATCGCGATATCGTATCTCATTTCTATGTTTCGTGATAAGATATATTTTTCATTGCGAAGTGTCATGTACACCTCGTATTCACTCCAAAAGAATGAAAATGCCACTATTGCTTGCTAGGAAGTAGCGTTTGCAGATGTCTTCGTATCGTAGCAACAGAGTTCTAATTCTACTTAAAACGCGATATCGCATCTCATTTCTAAGCTTCATGATAAGATATAATATTCATTGCGAAGTGTCATGTGTACCTCGTATTCACTCCAAACGAATGTCAATGCGACACTTCCTTGCTAGGAAATAGCGTATTCAGATGTCTACGTATCGTAGCAATAGAGTTCTAATGCTACTTAAATCGCGATATCGCATCTCATTTATATGTTTCGTGATAAGATATAATGTTCATTGCGAAGTGTCATGAATACCACGTATTCACTTAAAAAGAATGTAAATGCAACTATTGCTTGCTAGGAAATAGCGTTTGCAGATGTCTCCGCATCGAGGCCATGCAGTTCTAATGCTGCTTGAAACGCGATATCGCATCTCTCTTCTATGTTTCATGATAAGATATAATATTCATTGCGAAGTGTCATGTATACCTCGCAAACACTCCAAAATATTGTAAATGCGACACTTCCTTGCTAGGAAATAGCGTCTGCAGATGTCTACACGTCGATGCAATAGAGTTCTAATGCCTCTTAGATCGCGATATCGCATCACATTTCTATGTTTCATTATAGGATATAATATTCATTGCGAAGTGTCATGTATACATCGTAATCACTCCAAAAGAATGTAAATGCGACTATTCCTTGCTAGGGCATAGCGTTTGCAGATGCCTACGTATCGTAGCAATAGAGTTCTAATGCTTCTTAGATCGCGGTATCGCATCACATTTTTATGTTTCGTGATAAGTTATAATATTCATACTGAAGTGTCATGTAAACCTCGAATTCGTTTCAAAAGAATGTAACTGCGACTATTGCTTGCTAGGAAATAGCGTTTGCAGATATCTCCACATCGAGGCAACAGGGTTCTAATGCTTTTTAAGACGCGATATCGCTTCTCACTTCTATGATTCATGATAAGATATAATATTCATCGCGAAGTGTCATGCATACCTCTTATTCACTTCAAAAGAATGTAAATGCGAATCTTGCTTGCTAGGAAATAGCGCTTGCAGATCTCTACGTTTCGAAGCAATAGTGTTGTAATGCTTCTCAAAACGCGATATTGCATCTCATTTCTATGCTTCAAGATATGATATAATATTCATTGCGAAGTGTCATGTATACCTCGTATTCACTTCAAAAGAATGTAAATGCGTCACTTCCATGCTAGCAAATAGCGTCTTCAGATGTCTACGCGTCGAGGCAGTAAGGTTCTAATGCTTCTTAAAACGCAATATCGCATCTCACTTCTATGATTCATGATAAGATATAATATTCATTGCGAAGTGTCATGTATACCTCGTATTCACTTCAAAAGAATGTAAATGCGGCTATTGCTTGCTAGGAAATAGCGTTTGCAGATGTCTCCGCATCGAGGCCATAGAGTTCTAATGCTTCTTGAAACGCGATATCGCATCTCATTTCTATGCATCATGATAAGATATAATATTCATTGCGAAGTGTCATGTATACCTCGTATTTACTTCAAAAGAATGTGAATGCGACACTTCCTTGCTAGGAAATAGCGTATCCAGATGTCTACGTATAGTAGCAGTAGACTTCTAATGTTTTCCAAATCTCGATAGCGCATCTCATTTCTATGTTTCGTGATAAGATATAATAGCCATTGCGAAGTGTCATGTATACCTCGTATTTACTTCAAAAGAATGTGAATGCGACACTGCCTTGCTAGGAAATAGCGTATCCAGATGTCTACGTATAGTAGCAATAGAGTTCTAATGTTTCTTAAAACGCGGTATCGCATCTCATTTCTATGCTTCATAATAAGATATAATATGCATTGCGATGTGTCATGTATACCTCGTACTCATTTCGACTCAATGTAAATGCGACACTTCCTTGCTAGGATATAGCGTTTGCAGATGTCTGCGTATCGAAGCAATAGTGTTCTAATGCATCTTAAAACGGGATATCGCATCCCATTTTTATATTTCATGATAAGATATAGTATTCAATTCGAAGTGTCATGTATGCCTCGTGTTCACTTCAAATGAATGTAAATGCGACACTTTCTTGATAGGAAATAGGGTTTGCAGATGTCTACGTATCGAAGCAATAGTGTTCTAATGCTTCTTAAAACGCGATATCGCATCTCATTTCTATGTTTCATGATAAGATATAATATCCATTGCGAAGTGTCATGTATACCTCGTATTTACTTCAAAAGAATGTGAATGCGACTCTTCCTTGCTAGGAAATAGCTTATCCAGATGTCTACGTATAGTAGCAATAGACTTCTAATGCTTTCTAAATCTCGATAGCGCATCTCATTTCTATGTTTCGTGATAAGATGTAATATCCATTGCGAAGAGTCATGTATACCTCGTATTTACTTAAAAAGAATGTGAATGCGACACTTCCTTGCTAGGAAATAGCGTATCCAGATGTCTACGTATAATAGCAATAGAATTCTAATGCTTCTTAGAACGAGATATCGCATGTCATTTCTATGTTTCATGATAAGATATAATATTCATTGCGAAGTGTCATGCATACCTCTCATACGCATCAAATAAATGTAAATACGACACTTCCTTGCTAGAAAATAGCGTTTGCGGGTGTCTACGTATCGTAGCAATAGAGTTCAAATGCTTCTTAAAACGCGATATCGCATCTCATTTCCATGTTTCATGATAAGATATAATATTCATTGCGAAGTGTCATGTATACCTCGTATTCACTTCAAAGGAATGCAAGTGCGATACTTCCTTGCTAGGAAATAGCGTTTGCAGATATCTGCATATCGAAGCCATAGGGTTCTAATGCTTCTTATAACACGATATCGCATCTCATTTCTATGTTTCATGACAAGATATAATATTCATTGCGACGTGTCATGTATACCTCGTATTCACTTCAATAGTATGTAAATGCGGCACTTCCTTGCTAGGAAATAGCGTTTGCAGATGCCTACGTATCGAAGCAATAATGTTCTAATGCTTCTTATAACACGATATCGAATCTCAATTGTATGTTTCATGATAAGATATAATATTCATTACGAAATGTCATGTATACCTCGTTTTCACTTCAAATGAATGTAAATGCGACACTTCCTTGCTAGGAAATAGCGTTTGCAGATGACAACGTATCGCAGCAATAGAGTTCTAATGTTTCTTAATACGCGATATCGCATCTCATTTCTATGTTTCATGATATGATATAATATTCATTGCGAAATGTCATGTATACCTCGTACTCACTTCAACTGAATGTAAATGCGACACTTCCTTGCTAGGATATAGCGTTTTCAGATGTCTGCGTATCGTAGCAATAGAGTTCTAATGCTTCTTAAAACGGGATATCGCATCCCATTTTTATGTTTCATGATAGAATATAATATTCGTTGCGAAATGTCAATTATAGCTCGCATACACTTCAAATGAATGTAAGTGCGACACTTCCTACCTAGGAAATAGCTTTTGCAGATGTCTATGTATTGTAGCAATAGTGTTCTAAAGCTTTTTAAACGGGATATTGCATCTCATTTCTATGTTTCATGATAAGATATAATAATCATTGTGGAGAGTTATGTATACCACGTCTTCACTTCAAAAGAATGTAAATACGACACTTCCTTGCTATTAAATAGCGTTTGCAGATGTCTACGTATCGCAGCAATAAATTTCTAATGCTTTCTAAATCTCGATAGGGCATCTCATTTCTATGTTTCGTGATAAGATATAATATCCATTGAGAAGTGTCATGTATACCTCGTATTTACTTCAAAAGAATGTGAATGCGACTCTTCCTTGCTAGGAAATAGCGTATCCAGATGTCTACGTATAGTAGCAATAGACTTCTAATGCTTTCTAAATCTCGATAGCGCATCTCATTTCTATGTTTCGTGATAAGATATAATATCCATTGCGAAGAGTCATGTATACCTCGTATTTACTTAAAAAGAATGTGAATGCGACACTTCCTTGCTAGGAAATAGCGTATCCAGATGTCTACGTATAATAGCAATAGAATTCTAATGCTTCTTAGAACGAGATATCGCATGTCATTTCTATGTTTCATGATAAGATATAATATTCATTGCGAAGTGTCATGCATACCTCTCATACGCATCAAATAAATGTAAATACGACACTTCCTTCCTAGGAAATAGCGTTTGCAGATGTCTACGTATCGTAGCAATAGAGTTCTAATACATCTTAAAATGCGATATCGCATCTCATTTCTATGTTTCATGATAAGATATAATATTCATTGCGAAGTGTCATCGATACCTCGCGTATACTTCAAATGAATGTAAATGCGACATTTCCTTGCTAGGAAATAGCGTTTGCAGGTGTCTACGTATCGCAGCAATAGTTTTCTAATGCTTCTTAAAACGCGATATCGCATCTCATTTCTACGTTTCATGATAAGATACAATATTCATTGCAAAGTGTCACTTATACCTCGCACACACATCAAGTGAATGTAAATGCGTCACTACCTTGCTAGGAAATAGCGTCTGCAGATGTGTACGTATCGTAACAATAGATATCCAACGCTTCTTAAAACGAGATGTCGCATCTCATTTCTCTGTTTCATCATAAGATATAACATTCATTGCGAAGTGTCATGTATACCTCGTATTCACTTCAAAAGAATGTAAATGCGACACCTCCTTGCTAGGAAATAGCGTTTGCAGATGTCTACGTATCGTAGCAATAGAGTTCTGATTCCTTTTAAATTGCGATATCGCATCTCAGTACTATGTTTCGTGATAAGGTATAATATTCATTGCGAAGTGTCATGTATACCTCGTATTCACTTCAAAAGAATGTAAGTGCCACACTTCCATGCTAGGAAATAGCGTTTGCAGACGTCTGCGTATCGTAGCAATAGATTTCTAACGCCTCTTAAAATGCGATATCGCATCTCATTTGTACGTTTGATGATAAGATACAATATTCATTGCCCAGTGTCACTTATACCTCGCTTACACTTCAAATGTATGTAAATGCGGACCTTCCTTCCTAGGAAATTGCGTTAGCAGATGTCCACGTATCGTAGCACTGGAGTTCTAATGCTTCTTAGATCGCGATATCGCATCTCATTTCTACGTTTCATGATACGATATAATATTCATTGCGAAGAGTTATGTACTCCTCGTCTATACTTCAAAAGAATGTAAATGCGAGACTTCCTTTCTATTGAGTAGCGTTTGCAGATGCCTACGTATCGTAGCAATAGAGTTCTAATGCTTTTTAAATCGCGATATCGCATCGCAGTTCTATGTTTCATGATAAGGTACAATATTCATTCCGAAGTGTCATTTATACATCGTATTCACTTCAAAAGAATGTAATTGCGACACTTCCTTGCTACGAAATAGCGTTTGCGGATGTCTACGTACCGTAGCAACAGAGTTCTAGTGTTTCCTAGAACGCAATATCGCAACTCATTTCTATGTTTCATGATAAGATATAATATTCATTGTAGAGTGCAATGTATACCTCGTATTCACTTCAAAAGAATGTAAATGCGACAATTCCTTGCTAGGAAATAACGTTTGCAGATATCTACGTATCGTAGCAATAGAGTTCTAACGCTTCATAAAACGCGATATCGTAACTCATTCCTATGTTTCGTGATACGACATAATATTCATTGCGAAGAGTTATGTATTCCTCGTCTATACTTCAAAAGAATGTAATTGCGACACTTCCTTTCTATTGAATAGCGTTTGCAGATGCCTACGTATCGTAGCAATAGAGTTCTAATGCTTTTTAGATCGCGATATCGCATCTCAGTTCTATGTTTCATGATAAGATACAATATTCATTGTGGAGTGTTATGTATACCTCGTATTCACTTCAAGAGAATGTAAAAGTCACACTTCCTTCCTAGGAAATTGCGTTCGCAGATGTCTACGTATCGTAGCAATAGAGTTCTAATGCTTCTCAAAACGCGATATCGCATCTCATTTCTATGTTTCATATTAAGATATAATATTCATTGTGGTGTGTGATGTATGCCTCGTATTCACATCGAAAGAATGTAAATGCGACACTTCCTTGCTAAGAAATAGCGATTGCAGATGTCTACGTATCGTAGCAATAGAGTTCTAACGCTTCTTAACACGCGATATCGTAACTCATTCCTATGTTTCGTGATAAGGTATAATATTCATTGCAAAGTGTCATGTATGCCTCTTATTCACTTCAAAAGAATGTAAATGCGACACTGCCTTGCTAGGAAATAGAGTTTCCAGATATCTACGTACCGTAGCAATAGATTTCTTATGCTTCTTAAAACGGGATATCGCATCACACTCCTATGTTTCATGATAAGATATAATATTCATTGCGAAGTGTCATGTATAGGTCGTATGTACTTCAAAACAATGTAAATGCGACACTTCCTTGCTAAGGAGTAGCGTTTCCAGATGTCTATGCATCGAAAGTATAGAGTTCTAGTGATTGTTAAGACGAGATGTCGCATCTCATTTCTCTGTTTCATGATAAGATATAATATTCATTGCGAAGTGTCATGTATACCTCGTATTCCCTTCAAAAGAATGTACATGCGACACTTCCTTGCTAGGAAATAGCGTTTGCAGATGTCTACGTATCGTAGCAATAGAGTTCTGATGCTTCTTAAAACGAGATGCCGCATCTCATTTCTCTGTTTCATGATAAGATATAATATTCATTGCGAAGTGTCATGTATAGCTCGTATGTACTTCAAAAGAATGTAAATGTGACACTTCCTTGCTGAGAAGTAGCGTTTCCAGATGTCTGTGCATCGAAGCAATAGAGTTCTAATTCCTTTTAAATCGCGATATCGCATCTCAGTACTATGTTTCGTGATAAGGTATAATATTCATTGCGAAGTGTCATGTATACCTCGTATTCACATCAAAAGAATGTAAATGCGGCACTTCCTTCCTAGGAAATAGCGTTTGCAGATGTCTACGAATCGTAGCAATAGAGTTCTAACGCTTCTTAAAACGCCATATCGCATCTCATTCCTATGCTTCATGATAAGATATAATATTCATTGCGAAGTGTCATGTATACCTTGTATTCTCTTCAAACGAATGTTAATGCGACTCTTCCTTGCTAGGAAATAGCGTATTCAGATGTGTACGTATCGTAGCAATAGAGTTCTAATGCTACTTAAATCGCGATATCGCATCTCATTTCTATGTTTCGTGATAAGATATAATATTCATTGTGAAGCGTCATGTATACCACGTATTCACTTCAAAAGAATGTAAGTGCGACACTTCCATGCTAGGTAATAGCGTTTGCAGATGTCTCCGCATCGAGGCAATAGGGTTCTAATGCTTCTTAAAACGCGATATCGCATCTCTCTTCTATATTTCATAATAAGATATAATATTCATTGCGAAGTGTCATGTATACCTCGTATTCTCTCCAAACGAATGTAAGTGCAACACTTCCTTGCTAGGAAATAGCTTATTCAGATGTCTACGTATCGTAGCAATAGAGTTCTAATGCTACTTAAATCGCGATACGGCATCCCATTTAGATGTTTCGTGATAAGATATAATATTCATTGCGAAGTGTCATGTATACCTCGTATTCACTACAAAAGAATGTAAATGCGAATCTTCCTTGCTAGGAAATAGCGTTTTCAGATGTCTACGTATCGAGGCAATAGTGCTCTAATGCTTCTTAAAACGCTATATCGCATCTCATTTCCATGTTTCATGATAAGGTATAATATTCATTGAGAAGTGTCATGTATACCTAGCTTACACTTCAAATGAATGTAAATGCGACACTTCCTTGCTAGGAAATAGCGTTTGCAGATATCCACGTATCGTAGCAATAGAGTTGTACTGCTTCTTAGAACGCGATATCGCATCTCAGTTATATGCTTCATGATTAGATATAATATTCATTGCGATGTGTTATGTATACCTCGTCTACAGTTCAAAAGAATGTAAATGCGACTATTCCCTGCTAGGAAATAGTGCTTGCAGATGTCTCTGTATCGAAGCAGTAGTGTTATAATGCTTCTTAAATCCCGATATCGCATTTCACTACTATGTTTCGTGATAGGGTATAATATTCACTGTGGAGTGTTATGTATACCTCGTACTCACTTCAAGAGAATGTAAATGCGACACTTCCCTCCTATTAAATAGCGTTTGCAGATGTCTACGTATCGAAGCAATCTGTTCTAATGTTTCATAAAACGCGATATCGCATCTCATTTCTATGTTTCATGATAAGACATAATATCCATTGCGAAGTGTGATGTATACCTCGCATTCACTTCAAAAGAAAGTAAATGCGACACATCCATGCTAAGAAATAGCGCGTGCGTCTGTCTACGTACCGTAGCAATAGAGTTCTAATACTGCTTAAAACGCGATATCGCATCTTACTTCTATGTTTCATGATAAGGTATAACATCCATTGCGAAGTGTCACGTACACCTCCTATTCAGTTCAAAAGAATGTAAATGCGACACTTCCTTGCTAGGAAATAGCGTTTGCAGAGGTCTACGTATCGTAGCCTTAGAGTTCTAACGCTTCTTAAAACGCGATATCGCATCTCATTTCTATGTTTCATGATAAGATATAATATTCATTGCGAAGTGTCATGTATACCTCGTATTCACTTCAAAAGAATGTAAATGCGACACTTCCTTTCTAGGAAATAGCGTTTACAGATGTCTTCGTATCGTAGCAACAGCGTTCTGACACTTCTTGAAATGCGATATCGCATCTCATTCCTATGTTTCGTGATAAGATATAATATTCATTGCGAAGTGTGATGTATGCCTCGTATTCACTTCAAAGGAATGTAAATTCGACTCTTCCTTGCTAGGAAATAGCGTCTCCATATATCTACGCATCGTAGCAATAGATTTCTAATGCTTCTTAAAACGGGATATCGCATTTCATTTCTATGTTTCATGACAAGATATAATATTGATTGCGCAGTGTCATGTATACCTCGTATTAACTTCAAGAGAATGTAAATGCGACACTTTCTTGCTAGGAAATAGCGTTTTCAGATGACTACGTATCGATGCAATAGAGTTCTAATGCTTCTTAAATCGCGATATCGCATCTCATTTCTGTTTCGTGATGAGATATAATATTCACTGCGAAGTGTCGTGTATACCTCGGCACTTCGAAAGTATGTAAATGCGACACTTCCTTGCTAGGAAATAGCGTTTGCAGATGTTTACGTACCGAAACAATAGAGCACTAATTCTTCTTAAAACGAAATGTCGCATCTCATTTTTATGTTTCATGATAAGATATAGTATTCATTGCGAAGTGTCATGTATACCTCGTACTGACTTCAAAAGAATGTAAATGCGGCAGTTCTTTGTTAGGAAATAGCGTTTGCAGATGTCTACGTATCGTAGAAACAGAGTTCTTATGGTGCTTAAATCGCGATATCGCATCTCATTTCTATGTTTCGTGATAAGTTATAGTTTTCATTGCGAAATGTCACGTATACCTCGTATTCACTTCAAAAGAAAGTAAATGCGACACTTCCTTGGCAGGAAATAGCGTTTGCAGAGGTCTACGTATCGTAGCAATAGAGTTCTAACGCTTCTTAAAACGCGATATCGCATCTCATTTCTATGTTTCATGGTAAGATATAACATTCATTGCGAAGTTTCACTTATACCTCGTATTCACTTCAAATGAATGTAAATGCGACGCTTCCTTTCTAGGAAATAGCGTTTGCAGATGTCTTCGTATCGTAGCAACAGCGTTCTGACACTACTTAAAACGCGATATCGCATCTCATTTCTACGTTTCATGATAAGATATAATATTCATTGCGAAGTGTCATGTATGCCTCGTATTCACTTCAAAAGAATGTAAATTCGACACTTCCTTGCTAGGAAATAGCATCTCCAGGTATCTACGCATCGTAGCAATAGATTTCTAATGCTTCTTAAAACGGGATATCGCATCTCATTTCTATGTTTCATGACAAGATATAATATTCATGGCGAAGTGTCATGTATGCCTCGTATTCACTTCAAAAGAATGTAAATTAAGCACTTCCTTGCTAGGAAATAGCATCTCCAGGTATCTACGCATCGTAGCAATAGATTTCTAATGCTTCTTAAAACGGGATATCGCATCTCATTTCTATGTTTCATGACAAGATATAATATTCATGGCGAAGTGTCATGTGTTCCTCGTATTCACTTCAAAAGAATGTAAATGCGACACTTCCTTCCTGGGGAATAGCGTTTCCAGATATCTACGTATCGTAGCAATAGAGTTGTAATGCTTCTTAAAACGCGATATCGCATCTCATTTCCATGTTTCATGATAACATATAATATTCATTGCGAAGTGCCATGTATACCTCGTACTCACTTCAAATGAATGTAAATGCGACACTTCCTTGCTAGGAAATAACGTTTGCAGATGTCTACTTATCGAAGCAATTGAGTTCTAATGCTTCTTAAAACGGGATATCGCATCTCATTTCTATGTTTCACGATAAGATATAATATTCATTGCGAAGTGTTATGTATACCTCGTTTTCACTTCAAAAGAATGTAAATGCGACAGTCCCTTGCTAGGAAATAGCGTTTGCAGACGTCTGCGTATCGTAGCAATAGATTTCTAACGCCTCTTAAAATGCGATATCGCATCTCATTTGTACGTTTGATGATAAGATACAATATTCATTGCCCAGTGTCACTTTACCTCGCTTACACTTCAAATGTATGTAAATGCGGGACCTTCCTTCCTAGGAAAATTGCGTTAGCAGATGTCCACGTATCGTAGCACTGGAGTTCTAACGCTTCATAAAACGCGATATCGTAACTCATTCCTATGTTTCGTGATACGACATAATATTCATTGCGAAGAGTTATGTATTCCTCGTCTATACTTCAAAAGAATGTAATTGCGACACTTTCCTTTCTATTGAATAGCGTTTGCAGATGCCTACGTATCGTAGCAATAGAGTTCTAATGCTTTTTATATCGCGATATCGCATCTCAGTTCTATGTTTCATGATAGAGATACAATATTCATTGTGGAGTGTTATGTATACCTCGTATTCACTTCAAGAGAATGTAAAAGTCACACTTCCTTCCTAGGAAATTGCGTTCGCAGATGTCTACGTATCGTAGCAATAGAGTTCTAATGCTTCTCACAAAACGCGATAATCGCATCTCATTTCTATGTTCATATTAAGATATAATTATCATTGTGTGTGTGATGTATGCCTCGTATTCACATCGAAAGAATGTACATATCGACACTTCCTGCTAAGAAATAGCGATTGCAGATGTCTACGTATCGTAGCAAATAGAGTTCTAACGCTCTTAACACGCGATATCGTAACTCATTCCTATGTTTCGTGATAAGGTATAATATTCATTGCAATGAGTGTCATGTATGCTCTTATTCACTTCAAAAGAATGTAAATGCGACACTGCCTTGCTAGGAAAATGAGTTTCCAGATATCTACGTACCGTAGCAATAGATTTCTTATGCTTCTTAAAACGGGAATATCGCATCACACTCTAGGTTTCATGATAAGATATAATATTCATTGCGAAGTGTCATGTATAGGTCGTATGTACTTCAAAACAATGTAAATGCGACACATCCTTGCTAAGGAGTAGCGTTTCCAGATGTCTATGCATCGAAAGTATAGAGTTCTAGTGATTGTTAAGACGAGATGTCGCATCTCATTTTCTCTGTTTCATGATAAGATATAATATTCATTGCGAAGTGTCATGTATACCTCGTATTCCCTTCAACAAGAATGTACATGCGACACTTCCTTGCTAGGAAATAGCGTTTGCAGATGTCTACGTATCGTAGCAATAGAGTTCTGATGCTTCTTAAAACGAGATGCCGCATCTCATTTCTCTGTTTCATGATAAGATATAATTATTCATTGCGAAGTGTCATGTATGCCTCGTATTCACTTCAAAAGAATGTAAATTCGACACTTCCTTGCTAGGAAATAGCATCTCCAGGTATCTACGCATCGTAGCATAGATTTCTAATGCTTCTTAAAACGGGATATCGCATCTCATTTCTATGTTTCATGACAAGATATAATATTCATGGCGAAGTGTCATGTGTTCCTCGTATTCACTTCAAAAGAATGTAAATGCGACACTTCCTTCCTGGGGAATAGCGTTTCCAGATATCTACGTATCGTAGCAATAGAGTTGTAATGCTTCTTAAAACGCGATATCGCATCTCATTTCCATGTTTCATGATAACATATAATATTCATTGCGAAGTGCCATGTATACCTCGTACTCACTTCAAATGAATGTAAATGCGACACTTCCTTGCTAGGAAATAACGTTTGCAGATGTCTACTTATCGAAGCAATTGAGTTCTAATGCTTCTTAAAACGGGATATCGCATCTCATTTCTATGTTTCACGATAAGATATAATATTCATTGCGAAGTGTTATGTATACCTCGTTTTCACTTCAAAAGAATGTAAATGCGACAGTCCCTTGCTAGGAAATAGCGTTTGCAGACGTCTGCGTATCGTAGCAATAGATTTCTAACGCCTCTTAAAATGCGATATCGCATCTCATTTGTACGTTTGATGATAAGATACAATATTCATTGCCCAGTGTCACTTATACCTCGCTTACACTTCAAATGTATGTAAATGCGGACCTTCCTTCCTAGGAAATTGCGTTAGCAGATGTCCACGTATCGTAGCACTGGAGTTCTAACGCTTCATAAAACGCGATATCGTAACTCATTCCTATGTTTCGTGATACGACATAATATTCATTGCGAAGAGTTATGTATTCCTCGTCTATACTTCAAAAGAATGTAATTGCGACACTTCCTTTCTATTGAATAGCGTTTGCAGATGCCTACGTATCGTAGCAATAGAGTTCTAATGCTTTTTATATCGCGATATCGCATCTCAGTTCTATGTTTCATGATAAGATACAATATTCATTGTGGAGTGTTATGTATACCTCGTATTCACTTCAAGAGAATGTAAAAGTCACACTTCCTTCCTAGGAAATTGCGTTCGCAGATGTCTACGTATCGTAGCAATAGAGTTCTAATGCTTCTCAAAACGCGATATCGCATCTCATTTCTATGTTTCATATTAAGATATAATATTCATTGTGGTGTGTGATGTATGCCTCGTATTCACATCGAAAGAATGTAAATGCGACACTTCCTTGCTAAGAAATAGCGATTGCAGATGTCTACGTATCGTAGCAATAGAGTTCTAACGCTTCTTAACACGCGATATCGTAACTCATTCCTATGTTTCGTGATATGGTATAATATTCATTGCAAAGTGTCATGTATGCCTCTTATTCACTTCAAAAGAATGTAAATGCGACACTGCCTTGCTAGGAAATAGAGTTTCCAGATATCTACGTACCGTAGCAATAGATTTCTTATGCTTCTTAAAACGGGATATCGCATCACACTCCTATGTTTCATGATAAGATATAATATTCATTGCGAAGTGTCATGTATAGGTCGTATGTACTTCAAAACAATGTAAATGCGACACTTCCTTGCTAAGGAGTAGCGTTTCCAGATGTCTATGCATCGAAAGTATAGAGTTCTAGTGATTGTTAAGACGAGATGTCGCATCTCATTTCTCTGTTTCATGATAAGATATAATATTCATTGCGAAGTGTCATGTATACCTCGTATTCCCTTCAAAAGAATGTACATGCGACACTTCCTTGCTAGGAAATAGCGTTTGCAGATGTCTACGTATCGTAGCAATAGAGTTCTGATGCTTCTTAAAACGAGATGCCGCATCTCATTTCTCTGTTTCATGATAAGATATAATATTCATTGCGAAGTGTCATGTATAGCTCGTATGTACTTCAAAAGAATGTAAATGTGACACTTCCTTGCTGAGAAGTAGCGTTTCCATATGTCTGTGCATCGAAGCAATAGAGTTCTAATTCCTTTTAAATCGCGATATCGCATCTCAGTACTATGTTTCGTGATAAGGTATAATATTCATTGCGAAGTGTCATGTATACCTCGTATTCACATCAAAAGAATGTAAATGCGACACTTCCTTCCTAGGAAATAGCGTTTGCAGATGTCTACGAATCGTAGCAATAGAGTTCTAACGCTTCTTAAAACGCCATATCGCATCTCATTCCTATGCTTCATGATAAGATATAATATTCATTGCGAAGTGTCATGTATACCTTGTATTCTCTTCAAACGAATGTTAATGCGACTCTTCCTTGCTAGGAAATAGCGTATTCAGATGTGTACGTATCGTAGCAATAGAGTTCTAATGCTACTTAAATCGCGATATCGCATCTCATTTCTATGTTTCGTGATAAGATATAATATTCATTGTGAAGCGTCATGTATACCACGTATTCACTTCAAAAGAATGTAAGTGCGACACTTCCATGCTAGGTAATAGCGTTTGCAGATGTCTCCGCATCGAGGCAATAGGGTTCTAATGCTTCTTAAAACGCGATATCGCATCTCTCTTCTATATTTCATAATAAGATATAATATTCATTGCGAAGTGTCATGTATACCTCGTATTCTCTCCAAACGAATGTAAGTGCAACACTTCCTTGCTAGGAAATAGCTTATTCAGATGTCTACGTATCGTAGCAATAGAGTTCTAATGCTACTTAAATCGCGATACGGCATCCCATTTAGATGTTTCGTGATAAGATATAATATTCATTGCGAAGTGTCATGTATACCTCGTATTCACTACAAAAGAATGTAAATGCGAATCTTCCTTGCTAGGAAATAGCGTTTTCAGATGTCTACGTATCGAGGCAATAGTGTTCTAATGCTTCTTAAAACGCTATATCGCATCTCATTTCCATGTTTCATGATAAGGTATAATATTCATTGAGAAGTGTCATGTATACCTAGCTTACACTTCAAATGAATGTAAATGCGACACTTCCTTGCTAGGAAATAGCGTTTGCAGATATCCACGTATCGTAGCAATAGAGTTGTACTGCTTCTTAGAACGCGATATCGCATCTCAGTTATATGCTTCATGATTAGATATAATATTCATTGCGAAGTGTTATGTGTTCCTCGTCTACACAACAAAAGAATGTAAATGTCACACACCTTTGCTAGGAAAGTGCGTTTCCAGATGTCTACGTATCGAAGCAATAGACTTCTAATGCTTCTTAATACGTGATATCGCATCTTATTTCTATGTTTCATCATGAGATATAATATTCATTGCGAATATGTATACCTTCTTAAAACGCGATATCGTATCTCATTTCTATGTTTCATGATAAGATATAATATTAATTGCGAAGAGTTATGTATACCTCGTCTACACTTCAAAAGAATGCAAATGCCACACTTCTTGGCTAGGTAATTGCGTTTCTAGATGTCTACGCATCGAAGCAAAAGATTTCTAACTCTTTATAAAACGCGATATCGCATATCAGTTCTAAGTCACATGATAAGATGTAATGTCAATGCAACGCGTTATGTATATCTCCTCTATACTTCAAATGAATGTAAATGCAGCACTTCCTTGCTACGGAATATCGTTTCTATATCTGAAGGTTTAGAGGCAATAGAGTTCTAATGCTTCGTAAAACGCGGCTGCGCATCTTACTTCTATATTTCATGATAAGATGTAATATTCATAGCATCGCATTATGTTTATCTGCTTCTGCACACGAATTGAGTGTGAACCCTACACTTTCTTGCCCGGGGATAGCGTTTCTAGATGTCCAGGTGCCGAAGAATTTAATTTGTCATGCTTCATGCACCGCAATATCGCATTTCGTATAAACAGTTCAATGTAAGTTAAAAGGTTGTAAAGCTCTATGCATCGCATTATACTTTTCTGCTTTTGTGCTTTATAATGCTCTGGGATGTGAGAAGGTCCTCAACCATCCTTAACCCCCTAAAGAGAAGTCAAAAGTCCAGTGGCCCTGCAGGTGGGCCATGGGAGCGCGGCGCGCGAGGCGCTACGCAATTTAAATGATCAGGAGGATCCCCTCAGGGACACCCAAGGGGGCGAGAAGAGGAAATCGCCGAAGTCCACTGATCGACGGACCCGAACAATACTGAAGCCTACAGCCCACTCCACCAAGGAGCCCCGAGTAGGATGCAGGAGACCCGAGGACCACCAGCGAATTCAAGGAACCTGAAGAAGAGTACGTGAGAGCTTATTCGCTAAAGCGTTCCATTTCTTGTGTCGCATATTGTATATTGTATCTTATATCGTGAAGCGAGTTATGATACCCGGTAATTCGCGGCGTGTTGCGTAGTTTCCCGTAGCCCTTGTTAGTTAAACCCTCGTCGAGACCATAAATAAACATGCCGTGACGTCAGTATCTCGCGACCTGAGTGTGTGTACTTGGCTAGGCACAGTCGAGAGGAGGAGCATTTCGAAGTTTCAAGGGTTGTTCCGCCCCAGGGTTCCCGGTGTCGTGTAGTCTATCCCTTTGCTACTTTCTGAGCAGCTGCCGCCCAAGAAAAGTTGTACGTGAGCGGATACCTTGGAACGATAGATCGCTTTAGATTGAAGTACGTTTTACACCTTAAAGCATTTAGATAATTAACCCCTTCGAGCTTCTCTGACTTACTATATATAGGTTTCCGTCACAACTAATAGGAACCATCACTTTACATAGATATATAGAACACACATAGTTTTATACGTAGAACTGAGAATTTGAGAACTTACTTTGAAACGTTAGTAGTGAGGAATTCCATCGGAATTCATAGAAATTCAGAACTTACTTGCCATGAAACATAGGCAGATAAGGTCGCGTTGCTTAGAACTTTAGAACTTGCTTACTTCAACAAATATTTCTAATGGCTTCGTCCGTTCTCTTAGAAGAGTTTTAAATAAACCACATACTTTTCACGCTTCTGATATCTTTGAAAGTTCGCGAGATGTAATCGGTTAAGTTTTAAAATGATTACATAGTGTGGATTATTGTTTAGTAACTCGCTCATAAACGAGTCTGCATAGGATTTAATCCATAAGTTTTTAAGCCTGGAATTTATGCAGTTATTTGTTATTCACTTATTGCTCAAACGACAAAGATTCTGACCACTTCCAAATGGTTGACTTTCATCAATTTTCTAAAAAATTGAAATATTGCCCAACTGCTTGCATTAAAGACTGTAATTAAAGCTTTCAAAACATTTTACCTCTTATAGATGAATTCTGGAATTGAAATTGAATGTTTGACTTTTCTATCTCCTGTTTAGACATCTTTCTATTGGAATGTTCAAGTATTTTTCATATTCGTAATTATTAAAAATGTTTTACTTGATTCTTTAATTTAATATTTAGAATTTTCTGAAAAATATTTTTTATCGTAATGAACTATGTAATTGCAATTATAATTCTTTATGAAATAATAATAACAGAAAGGTATGTATCCATACTTGTAGTTTTGTAAAGAGTATTTAATCTTACTATCTAAAATGAAACATTGAGATCTGTTAACAATCTAATGGAATTTAATTACCTTTTGATTTAAATTCACAATGATAATCTTCCATAGTTCAACAATTTTGCGAGCTGTCCTCAGGAATCCGCAGCTCAGTACTTATATAAAATGAACGACACAAAGAACAGCCTAACCAAACGTATTCGAACCGATTTTTCAATACTAATCTTATCATGTTTAACTTATGCTGCAAACTATTGAAATGCCTTTCGAAAAGTGTTTATTCACAGTGAAGTAAACGGTAAGTATTACGCCTTCCACCACTGTTTACAATACGTATGTTTCATTTACTATCAAAACCGTGAGTATTATCGCCTTTCTTTACTTTTTGTAACCTTCAATGCCTTCATGTTACAGATCGTTAAACTTGCTTTAAAATGCTCTATCGTATTACGGAAGAATGGACATACCAATTCATTTTAAAAAATGAAGGTAACCTTCATATGTCCAACATAACTCCACTTACAAAAAAACTATTTTCATCAACGGATGGGCCCTTTGTACTATGCAATTTTATATTAGCAAAAACTTCTATGAAACTTATAGTTTCGTGGATATCTGAGGTGCTAATTATTACTGCCCCACCCTGTATATTGTTATGGATGTGTCCAACAAGGCAACGATGAACAGAGTTAAATTTAATATTATGATGTTTATTATTTTACTTATAGTATATTAGTTACTTATAGTATCTTGTTTTTCTAATCAATATTACTTCTGCTCAAAGGCTATAATAGAATTGGACCGAATGGGTACAAAACAGGCAATTATATCTATACGTTCTATTCTATGCAAAGGCAAATATTTCAAAGAGAAAAGATGTGTTACTTACAAATTACTTATGTTCCTAGATATCTCACTAATTCAGGCTTTCTTGTCTTGCAGAACTATTCATTCATTTAACATGTAAAGGGGTCGAAGGATAGTAAAAGATTTTTATATTTCATAGCCTCACTCGATACGTCGATTGGATCACGTAAAATATCGGACATTAATTGCATCTACATCTTCAGACCTTAAATATATAATTGCAACATCATATTTAACAGCGTTTTAATAACATTTTTCTAATTGTTTATATCTATGTCTAATAAATATATATTAATCGAATAAGTTGCTTTACCAAAGAATAAAAGTATCTGAGGCATACAAATCGGAGCATTACATAACAAACGTGCATCACATATATAATATTACATGTAACAAAATATGAAGACCAAAAAGATCGTACATAAGTCCACAATGCGGTCATAGAGATACAGAAACGGCAAAAATTCCAAACAATAATTTAAAAAATTCAAAAAGGGGGAGTGAAAATCCATCTCCTTGACGATGATAAGGAACAAGTCTGCCTCATGCACTACAATCCCAAACAGCCAGCGATTGGCACGCCAATGACAACGGATGGAACGAATTCCATGACAGAACTGTGCTAACAAAGTGCTCCTACTCAGCTTTCGAATGGCATATACTGTTAGTACTAGGGGCGGCATTCGTATCACGGCACTATTAAAGCACCGAGATATAGCACACGGCTACACGGCCGTGACAATGACACTATCAGCTCACCATAGCTACACGCGTGGTTTGTGGCGTAGGCTGACATTTACTAATGGGAAGCTGTTTCCATAAAAATTATAAGCAAATATGAAAAATGACTAAACTACGCAATTTATTTATTTTGATTCCAAAATAGATACACCGGCACAAAACAAAGATATAAGAACTCGATTTTATTATTTTCTATAAACTAGCTCGATAGGAGATTTTTTCCATAAAGTCGATAATTACTTTGTCATAAAAATATATACACTTATTTTATATATATTTTCTTCAATTTATTGTTACAAATTCATGCAATTGAGGGTTACATTAAATACGATGACAGCATGTTATTTCAAAAATTACACAAGGCGAAGTTAGGGACGCAACAGCATGAATTTTTATTTCATAAGTAATATTATTTTTATAAATAATATTTTTAGTCTATGATGGATTGAAAGAAATATATACGACTCGCTCAATAACTATAAATATAGGAAAACGACCATCAAAATGTCTATCAATACTCATATGCTGAACATCTACTGACATCTAACGGTTCTAATTTGTATGAAAGCACAGGTTTCCCATTGCCAAATGTGATCCTGCGCCATTGCTGAGGAGATTCATGAATGGAGCGATGATACGCATGTCACCATGGTGCTGGTGCTGCGCGATTCGCTTGTCTAGAACTTGCTGGTAATACGTGCTGGCATTTTAGTTAACGAATCCGGTCACAGATGACTACGAATCAGTTGACACTCCACGGAAGTGGCAATATAGTGCCGGCATGGTGTCGCTACCATCTTGCCGTTTGTTATCTGGGATGCTTTTTAGTGCATTATTCGGAATTGAATTTGAACACATAGCTACTTAATCGCTAATTTGTATGTACTGTGACGTGGTGACGACACAAGGCTCGCTCACCCCCCCCCCCCTGCTTCGGTTAGACTAGCTCGCAGTTCACCACCCATGCGAGAAGCGCGACACGGACCATAGCGATAGCTGTATTTGCGAGGAGCGTGAAATACACGATGGTAGAACCTCCCCCCCCCCCCGTTCTTTTCTCTCTCACCGTTCTACGGATTAGACTGGCGAGCTGATGGAAGGAGCGACCCACAAGACGCCTCTTCGGCGGATAAGAAGACCGCAGGTTCGCGGAAGGGCTGTGCGCCGAGGTAGCGTGACGGGCTCGACGGTAGAGGAGTCGGGAAGCGAAACAGAAAAGACCCTGAAGCCCGAAGGATAAGATCCAGAGCCCTGCAACGATGAAACCGCTGCCATAGTCCATGGAAACGAACAGGATGGTTCTCGGGTGTGAGAAGGACCTCCACCCCTCCCCTGAGCCCATGGAGAGGAAAGCTCAAGATGCGCAGCGGAATTGCAGGTGAGCCGTGGAAAGCGCGGCGCGCGACACGCGCCGCAGTTCAAATAATCCAGAGGACCACCTCTAGACACACCAGAGGGGGCGATCAGGGAAGATCGCCGAAATCCACCGATCGATGCCCCGAACAATACCGAAGCGTATGGCCCTACCCCACCAAGGAGCCCTAAGGAGGATCTAAGGGGATCCGAAGACCCCCAGCAAACCTATATAATGAGCTATCCAGCACGAAGACAGCCTCTTATTCTTCTCAACGACTTAGCGACTACTTAGCGAGCAATCGAGCAAGCGATTATACGTAGCGATTCGGAGGAGAGAGAGAGAGAGAGAGAGAGAGAGAGACTGAACGAGATCCATACTTGTTGGAAACGAGAATGTGAGTCCTTATACGCTAAAGCGTCCCATTTGTTCCCTGCCGCAATTGTGACATCGCGTATTGTAATTTGTATTGTATAACGGGTGGTGATCCCCGGTCATTCGCGGCGTGTCGTATACCCTTTTGTAATACCGTGTCGAGGCAATCTAGAAAGAAGCCGTGAGTTCAGTATCCCGGCCCTGGGAATCCTTTGCCCACATCAGGGCAGGCAGTAGGATGGTGGAGGGCCTGCCCTCCTGTTGCTTGGATCTATAGAATTCACATCCTATTTTAGAGTAGAAGCAGATAATTATAATGCTTTTCATAGAAGATTACAGCTTACTTAATTCGAAACGTTGAAATGAGATGAGTCACGGCATTGTATAATGCATTGCTACTCTATTTTCCCGACATGTAGACAAAACGAAGGGCAATCCTGTTGCATGGAGCTGTAGAATTTACATTCTTATGAAGTTTTAAAGCAGATAAGCATAGAGCTATGCATAAGAGATTACAGCATTCTTACTTTGAAACGATGAAATGGGATGCGCCAGCGCATTGCATGGAGAATTCTAGCTCGATTGCTTTAACAGACAGACACTACGGAGCGCCACGCCGTTGCATGGAATTATATACTTCACATTCTATTGAAGACCTCTAACAGTTAAGCATAATGTTATGGATGTATGATTACAGATTCTTCGCTTTGAAACGATGAAATGAGATGCGACATCGCGCTGCATGAAGTATTAGAAATGTCTTGCTTCGAAACGTAGAGATCCGGAAATGATATTCCGTTGCAAGTAAGTATAGGATTCACATCCTTCTGGGGTCTAGATGCAGACAAATGTAACATATTGCATAAAGCATTGCAATTTACCATGAATCATTGAAATGACTTGCGACATCGTGTTGAATGAAGCAATAGAACACTATTGCTTCGATACGCAGACATCTGGAAACGCTATTCCCTAGCAAGGAAGTGTTGCATTTACATACCTTTGAAGTGTAGACGAGGTATGAATAACACTTCGCGATGAATATTACATGTTATCATGCAACATAGAAATGAGATGCGATATCGCATTTTAAGTAGCATTAGAACTCTATTGCTCCGATATGTAAACAACTGGAAACGCTTTTTCCTAGCAAAGAAGTGTGGCATTTACATTCCATTTAAGAGTAGACGCGGTATACATAACAATTCGCAATGAACATTATATGTTATCACGACACATAGAAATGAGGTGCGATATCGCGATTGAAGAAGCATTAGAACACTATTGCTTCGGTACGCAGACATCTGGAAACGCTATACCCTAGCAAGGAAGTATTGCATTTACATTCTTTTGAAGTGTAGACGAAGAATGCATAACCATTCGCAATGAATATTACAACTTATCATGCAACATAGAAATCAGATGCGATATCGCGTTTTAAGAAGGATAAGAACTCTATTCCTGCCATACGTAGACATCAGGACAAACATTTCCTATCAAGGATGTATGGCATATAAATTCTTTTGTTGTGTATATGAGGTATACATTACACTTCCCAAAGAATATTATATCCTATCGTGAAACATAGAAATGAGATGCGATATCGCTTTTTAAGACGAATTAGAACTCTAGTGCTTCCATGCATAGACATCTGGAAGCGCATTTCCTAGCAAGGATGTGTGGCATTTACATTCTTTTGAAGTGTAAACGTGGTATACGTAACATTTTGCAATGAATATTATATCTTATCATGCAACATAGAAATGAGATGCGATATCGCGATTGAAGAAGTATTAGAACACTATTGCTCCGATACGCAGACATCTGGAAACGCTATTCCCTAGCAAGGAGGTGTTGCATTTACATACTTTTGAAGTGTAGACGAGGTATGAATAACACTTTGCAAGGAATATTACATGTTATCATGCAACATAGAAATGAGATGCGATATCGCATTTTAAGTAGCATTAGAACTCAATTGCTCCGATAAGTAAACAACTGGAAACGCTCTTTCCTAGCAAGGAAGTGTGGCATTTACATACTTTTGAAGTGTAGACGAGGTATGAACAACACTTCGCACTAAATATTATATCTTATCATGCAACATAGAGATGAGATGCGATATCACGTTTTCAGAAGCATTGGAATTCTATTGCTTCGAAACGCAGACATCTGGATTCGCTATTTCCTAGGAAGGAATTGTTGCATCTACATTCTTTTGAAGTGCAGACGAGGTATACATAACACTTCGCAATGAATATCATATCTTATCAAGAAATATAGAACTGAGGTGCGATATCGCGGTTAAGGAAGCATTACAACTCTATTGCATCGATATGTAGACATCTGGAAACGCTATTTCCTAGCAAGGAAGTGTCGCATTTACATTCTTTTGTAGTATACATATCACTTCGCAATGAATATGATATCTTATCATGAAACATAGAAATGAGATGCGTTATCGCGATTTAAGAAGCATTGGAACTCCATTGCTCCGATACGTGGTCAAGAGGAAACACATTTCCTAGGAAGGAAGTGTGCAATTTACATTCTTTTGAAGTGTACACGACGTATACATAACGCTTCGCAATGAATATTCCATCATATCATGAAACATAGGAATGAGTTGCGATTTCGCGTATTAAGGAGCATTAAATCCTTATTGCGTCGTTACGTAGACATCTGGAAATGCATTTCCAAGCAAGGAAGTGTGGTATTTACATACTTTTGAAGTGCAGACGAGTTATACATAACACTTCGCAATGAATAATATATCATATCATGAAACATGGAAACGAGATGCGATATCGCGTTTTAAGAAGCATTAGAACTCTGTTGCTTCCATACGCAAACATCTGGAATCGCATTTCCTACCAAGGGTGTGTGGCATTTACATTCCTTGGAAGTGTAGACGAGGTATACATAACACTTCGCAATGACTATTATATCTTATCATGAACCATAGAATTGAGATGCGATATCGCGTTTAAGGAAGCATTGGAACTCTATTGCTTCGATAAGTAGACATCTCGAAACGCATTTCCTAGCAAGGAAGTGTTGCATTTGCATTCTTTTGAAGTGTAGACGAGGTATACATGTCTCTTCGCTATGAATATTATATCTTGTCGTGATACATAGGACTGAGATGCGATGTCGCGTTTTAATAAGCATTACAGCCCTATATCTTCGATACGTAGAAATCTGGAACCGCTATTCCCTAGCAGGGAAGTGTGGCATTTATATTCATTTGAAGTGTGTACGAGGTATACATAACACTTCGCTGTGAATGTAATAACTTATCATGCAGCATAAAACTGAAATGCGTTATCGCGTTTTAAGAAGCATTACAACTCTATTGCTTCGATATGTAGGAATCTGAAAATGATATTTCCTAGCAAGGCAGTTTGGCATTTACATTCTTTGAAATGTAGACGAGGTATACAGAACACTTCGCAATGAATAATTATATCTTATCATGAAACATAGAACTGCTATGCGATATCGCTTTTTAAGAAGCTTTAGAATTCTATTGCTTCGATACGTAGACATCTGGAAACTATATTTCCTAGCAAGGAAGTGTGGCATTTACATTTTTTTGAAGTGTATGCGAGGTATACATAACACATCGGAATGAATATTATTTCTTATCATGAAGCATAGATATGCGATGCGATATCGCGTTTTAAAAACCGTTACAACTCTATTGCTGCGATACGTAGACATACGGAAACGCTATTTCCCTGTAAGGACGTGTGACATTAACATTCTATTCAAGTGTAGACGTGGTATACATATCACTTCGCCATGAATATTGTATCATATCATGAAACAATGAAATGAGATGCGATATCGCGTTTAAAGAAGCATTAGAACACAATTGCTTCGATACGTAGATATCTGAAAACGCATTTCCTGGCAAGGAAGTGTAGCATTCACATTCCTTTGAAGTGTAGACGAGGTATACATAGCACATCGTAATGAATATTATATCTTATCATTAAACATAGAAATGTAATGTGATATCGCGTTTTAAGAAGCATTAGAACTCTATTGTTTCGATACGTAGACATCTGCAGACGCTATTTCCTTTCAAGGAAGTGCCGCATTTACTTTCTTTTGAAGAGAATAGGAGGTATACATGGCACTTCGCAATGAACATTATATCTTATCATGAAATATAGAAGTGAGATGCGATATCGCGTTTTAAGACGCATTAGAACCCTATTGCCTCGATGCGGAGACATCTGCAAACGCTACTTCCTAGCACGGAAGTGTCGCATTTACATTATCTTGAACTGAATACGAGCTATATGTGACACTCCACAGTGGATATTATACCCTATCACGAAACATAGTAATGAAATGCGATATCGGGATTTAGGAAGCATTAGAAATCTACTGCTTCGATACGTAGACATCTGGAAACGCTATTTCCTAGCAAGGAAGTGTCGCATTTACATCCTTTAGAAGTGAATACAAGGTATACATGACACTTCGCAATGAATATTATATCTTATCATGAAACATAGAAATGAGATGCGATATCGCGTTATAAGAAGCATTAGAACTCTATTCCTTCGATACGTAGCCATCTGCAAGCGCTATTACCTAGCAAGGATGTGTCGCATTTACATTCTTTTGAAGTGAATGCGAGGTATAAATGGCACTTCGCAATGAACATTATAACTTATCATGAAACATAGAAGTGAGATGCGATATCGCGTTTTAGGAAGCATTAGAACTCTATAGCTACGATGCGTAGACATCTGCAACCGCTATTTCCTAGCATGGAAGTGCCGCATTTACATTCTTTTGAAGTTAATACGAGGTATACATGACACTTCGCAATGAATATTGTATCTTATCATGAAACATAGAAGTGAGATGCGATATCGCGTTCTAAGAAGCATTAGAACTCTATTGCTACGATACGTAGACATCTGCAAACGCTATTTCCTAGCATGGAAGTGTCGCATTTACATTCTTTTGAAGTGAATACGAGGTATACATAACACTCCACAATGAATATTATATCTTATCACGAAGCATAGAAATGAAATGCGACATCTCGTTTTATGGAGCATTAGAACTCTCTTGCTACGATACGTAGACATCTGCAAAAGCTATTTCCTAGCATGGAAGTGTCGCATTTACATTCCATTGAAGTGAATACGAGGTATGCATGACACTTCGCAATGGATATTATATCTTATCATGAAACATAGAAATGAGATGCGACATCTCGTTTTAAGACGTATTAGAACTCTATTCTTTCGATACGTGGTCATCTGGAAACGCTATTTCCTAACGAGGAAGTGTCGCATTTACATTCTTTTGAAAATAATACGAGGTATACATGACACTTCGCAATATATTCTATATCTTATCTCGAAACATAGAAGTGAGATGCGATATCGCGATTTAAGAAGCACTAGAACTCTATTGCTACGATACGTGGTCATCTGGAAACGCTATTTCCTAGCAAGGAAGTGTCGCATTTACATTCTTTTGAAGTGAATACGAGGTATACATGACACTTCGCAATGGATATAATATCTTATCATGAAACATAGAAATGAGATGCGACATCACGTTTTAAGACGTATTAGAACTCTATTCTTTCGATACGTGGTCATCTGGAAACGATATTTCCTAACGAGGAAGTGTCGCATTTACATTCTTTTGAAAATAATACGAGGTATACATGACACTTCGCAATGTATTTTATATCTTATCTCGAAACATAGAAGTGAGATGCGATGTCGCGTTTTAGGAAGCATTAGAACTCTATAGCTACGATGCGTAGACATCTGCAAACGCTATTTCCTAGCAAGGAAATGTCGCATCTACTTTCATTTGAAGTGTAAGCTAGGTTTACATGACACTACGCAGTGAATATTATATCTTATCTTGAAACATAGAAATGAGATGCAATAGCGCGTTTTCAGAAGCATTAGAACTCTATTGCTACGATAAGAAGACATCCGTAAACGCAATTTCCTAGCAAGGAAATGTCGCATTTACTTTCATTTGAAGTGTAAGCTAGGTATACATGACACTACGCAGTGAATATTATATCTTATCATGAAACATAGTAATGAGATGCAATATCGCGTTTTTAGAAGCATTAGAACTCTATTGCAACGATACGAAGACATCCGTAAACGCTATTTCCTAGCAAGGAAGTGTCGCGTTTACGTTCTCTTGAAGCGAATACGAGGTATACATGACACTCCGCAGTGAATATTATATCTCATCATGAAACATAGAAATGAGATGCGATATCGCGATTTAAGAAGCATTAGAACTCTATTGCTACGATACATAGACATCTGCAAACGCTAATTCCTAGGATGGAAGTGTCGCATTTACATTCTTTTGAAGTGAATGCGAGGTATACATGACAATTCCCACGAATATTATAACTTATCACGAAGCATAGAAATGAGATGTGATATCGCGATTTAGGTAGCATTAGATATCTATTGCTACAATAAGTAGACATCTGCAAACGCTATTTCCTAGCAAGGAATAGTCGCATTTACATTCTCTGAAGTGAATACGAAATATACGTGACACTTCGCAATGAATATTATATCTTATCACGAAACATAGAAACGAAATGCGATATCGAGATTTACGAAGCATTGGAAGTCTACTGCTTCGATACGGAGACATCTGCAAACGCTATTTAATATGAAGGAAGTGTCGCATTTTCATTCTTTTGAAGTGAATACGAGGTATACATGACACTTCGCAATGAATATTATGTCTTATCACGAAACAAAGAAATGAGATGTGATATCGCTATTTAAGTAGCATTAGATCTCTATTGCTACGATATATAGACATCTGCCAACGCTGTTTTCTAGGACGGAAACGTCGCATTTACTTTCTTTTGAAGTGAATACGAGGTATACATTACACTTCCCATGAATATTATACCTTATCACGAAACATAGAAATGAGATGTGATTTCGCGATTTCAGTAGCATTAGAACTCTGTTGCTACGATACGTAGACATCTGCAAACGCTGTTTCCTAGCAGGGAAATGTCGCATTTACATTCTTTTGAAGTGAATACGATGTATACATGACACTTCGCAATGGATATTATATCTTATCACGAAACATAGTAATGAGATGCAATATCGCGTTTTTAGAAGCATTAGAACTCTATTGCAACGATACGAAGACATCCGTAAACGCTATTTCCTAGCAAGGAAGTGTCGCGTTTACGTTCTCTTGAAGCGAATACGAGGTATACATGACACTCCGCAGTGAATATTATATCTCATCATGAAACATAGAAATGAGATGCGATATCGCGATTTAAGAAGCATTAGAACTCTATTGCTACGATACATAGACATCTGCAAACGCTAATTCCTAGGATGGAAGTGTCGCATTTACATTCTTTTGAAGTGAATGCGAGGTATACATGACAATTCCCACGAATATTATAACTTATCACGAAGCATAGAAATGAGATGTGATATCGCGATTTAGGTAGCATTAGATATCTATTGCTACAATAAGTAGACATCTGCAAACGCTATTTCCTAGCAAGGAATAGTCGCATTTACATTCTCTGAAGTGAATACGAAATATACGTGACACTTCGCAATGAATATTATATCTTATCACGAAACATAGAAACGAAATGCGATATCGAGATTTACGAAGCATTGGAAGTCTACTGCTTCGATACGGAGACATCTGCAAACGCTATTTAATATGAAGGAAGTGTCGCATTTTCATTCTTTTGAAGTGAATACGAGGTATACATGACACTTCGCAATGAATATTATGTCTTATCACGAAACAAAGAAATGAGATGTGATATCGCTATTTAAGTAGCATTAGATCTCTATTGCTACGATATATAGACATCTGCCAACGCTGTTTTCTAGGACGGAAACGTCGCATTTACTTTCTTTTGAAGTGAATACGAGGTATACATTACACTTCCCATGAATATTATACCTTATCACGAAACATAGAAATGAGATGTGATTTCGCGATTTCAGTAGCATTAGAACTCTGTTGCTACGATACGTAGACATCTGCAAACGCTGTTTCCTAGCAGGGAAATGTCGCATTTACATTCTTTTGAAGTGAATACGATGTATACATGACACTTCGCAATGGATATTATATCTTATCACGAAACATAGAAATGAGATGTGATTTCGCGATTTCAGTAGCATTAGAACTCTATTGCTACGATACGTAGACATCTGCAAACGCTATTTTCTAGCAAGGAAATGTTGCATTTACATTCCTTTGAAGTGAATACGAGGTATACATGACACTTCGCAATGAATAATATATCTTATCACGAAACATAGAAATAAGATGTGATATCGCGATTTAAGAAGAACTACAACTCAATTGCTACGATACGTAGCCATCTGCAAACGCTATTTCCTAGCAAGGAAATGTCACATTTACTTTCATTTGGAGTGTAAGCCAGGTATACATGACACTACGCAGTGAATATTATATCTTATCATGAAACATAGAAATGAGATGCGATATCGCGATTTAAGAAGCATTAGAACTCTATTGCTTCGATACGTTGACATCTGCAAACGCTATTCCCTAGCAAGGAAGTGTCGCCTTGACATTCACTTGAAGTGAATGCGAGGTATACATGACACTTCGCAATGAATATTATATCTTATCATGAAACATAGAAATGTGATTCGATATCGCGATTTGAGAAGCATTAGATCTCTATTGCTGCGATACGTAGACATCTGCAAACAATATTTCCTAGCATGGAAGTGTCGCATTTACATCCTTTTGAAGTGAATACGAGGTATACATGACACATCGCAATAAATATTATATTTTATCATGAAACATAGAAGTGAGATGCGATATCGCGTTCTAAGAAGCATTAGAATTCTATTGCTACGATACGTAGACATCTGTAAACGCTATTACCTAGAATGGAAGTGTCGCTTTTACATTCTTTTGAAGTGAATACGAGATATACATGTCACTTCGCAATGAGTATTATATCTTATAATGAAACATAGAAGTGAGATGCGATATCGCGTGTTAAGAAGCATTAGAACTCTATCGCTACGATACGTAGACATCTGCAAACTCTATTTCCTAGCATGGAAGTGTCGCATTTACATTCTTTTGAAGAGAATACGAGGTATACGTGACACTTCGCAATAAATATTATATTTTATCATGAAACATAGAAGTGAGGTGCGATATCGCGTTCTAAGAAGCATTAGAACACTATTGCTACGAAACGTAGACATCTGCAAACGCTATTCCCTAGCATGGAAGTGTCGCATTTACATTCTTTTGATGTGAATACGAGATATACATGTCACTTCGCAATGAATATTATATCTTATCATGAAACATAGGAATGTGTTGCGATATCGCGATTTAAGAAGCATTAGAATTATATTGCTACGATACGTAGACATCTGCAAACGCTATTACCTAGAATGGAAGTGTCGCATTTACATTCTTTTGAAGTGAATACGAGGTATACGTAACACTCCAAAATGAATATTATACCTTATCACGAAACATAGAAATGAAGTACGACATCTCGTTTTAAGAAGCAACAGTACTCTATTGCTGTGATACGTAGACACCTGCAAACAATATTTCCTAGCACGGAAAGGTCGCATTTACATTCTTGTGATGTGACATCGAGGTATACATGACACTTCGCAATGATTATCATATCTTATCATGAAACATTGATGTGAGATGCGATATCGCGTTTTAAGAAGTATTAGAACTCTATTGTTACGATACGTAGACATCTGCAAACGCTATTTCCTTGCATGGAAGTGTCGCATTTACAGTCTTTTGAAGTGAGTACGAGGTACACATGACTCTTCGCCATGGGTATCATATCTTATAATGAAACATTGGAATGAGATGCGATATCGCGTTTTGAGAAGCATTAGAACTCAACTGCTAATGTACGTAGACATCTGCAAACGTTATTTCCTAGCAAGGAAGTGTTGCATTTACATTCTTTTGAAGTGAATACGAGGTATACATAACATTCCACAATGAATATTATATCTTATTACGAAACATAGAAATGAAATACGACTTCTCGTTTTAAGAAGCAATAGAACCCTATTGCTACGATACGTAGACATCTGCAAACGCCAACTCCTAGCATGGAAGTGTCGCATTTACATTCTTTTGAAGTGAATACGAGATATACATGTCACTTCGCAATGAGTATTATATCTTATAATGAAACATAGAAGTGAGATGCGATATCGCCTTTAAAGAAGCATTAGAACTCTAACGCTACGATACGTAGACATCTGCAAACGCTATTTCCTAGCACGGAAGTGTCGCACTTACATCCTTTTGAAGTGAATACGAGGTATACATAACACTCCACAATGAATATTATATCTTATTACGAAACATAGAAATGAAATGCGACATCTCGTTTTAAGAAGCATTAGAACTCTGTTGCTACGATACGTTGACATCTGCAAATGCTATTTACTAGCATGTAAGTGTCGCATTTTCATTCTTTTGAAGAGAATACGAGGTATACATGACACTTCGCAATAAATATTATATTTTATCATGAAACATAGAAGTGAGATGCGATATCGCGTTCTAAGAAGCATTAGAACACTATTGGTACGAAACGTAGACACCTGCAAACGCTAATTCCTAGCATGGAAGTGTCGCATTTACATTCTTTTGAAGTGAATACGAGATATACTTGACACTTCGCAATGAATATTATATCTTATCATGAAACATAGGAATGAGTTGCTATATCGCGTTTAGAGATGAATTAGAATTCTATTGCTACGATACGTAGACATCTGCAAGCGCTATATCCTAGCATGGAAGTGTCGCATTTACATTCTTTTGAAGTGAGTACGAGGTACACATGACACTTCGCCGTGAGTATTATATCTTATAATGAAACATAGGTATGAGATGCGATATTGCGTTTTGAGAAGCATGAGAACTCTATTGCTAATGTACGTAGACATCTGCTAGCGTTATTTCCTAGCAAGGGAGTGTTGCATTTACATTCTTTTGAAGTGAATACGAGGTATACATAACATTCCACAATGAAAATTATATCTTATTACGATACATAGAAATGAAATACGACTTCTCGTTTTAAGATGCAATAGAACCCTATTGCTACGATACGTAGACATCTGCAAACGCCAATTCCTAGCATGGAAGTGTCGCATTTACATTCTTTTGAAGTGAATACGAGATATACATGTCACTTCGCAATGAGTATTATATCTTATAATGAAACATAGAAGTGAGATGCGATATCGCGTTTAAAGAAGCATTAGAACTCTATCGCTACGATACGTAGACATCTGCAAACTCTATTTCCTAGCATGGAAGTGTCGCATTTACATTCTTTTGAAGAGAATACGAGGTATACATGACACTTCGCAATAAATATTATATTTTATCATGAAACATAGAAGTTAGGTGCGATATCGCGTTCTAAGAAGCACTAGAACACTATTGCTACGAAACGTAGACATCTGCAAACGCTAGTCCCCAGCATGGAAGTGTCGCATTTACATTCTTTTGAAGTGAATACGAGATATACATGAAACTTCGCAATGAATATTATATCTTATCATGAAACATAGAAATTAGATTCGATATCGTGATTTAAGAAGCACTAGAACTCTATTGCTACGATACGTAAACATCTGCAAACAATATTTCCTAGCATGGAAGTGTCGCATTTACATCCTTTTGAAGTGAATACGAGGTATACATGACACATCGCAATAAATATTATATTTTATCATGAAACATAGAAGTGAGATGCGATATCGCGTTCTAAGAAGCATTAGAATTCTATTGCTACGATACGTAGACATCTGTAAACGCTATTACCTAGAATGGAAGTGTCGCTTTTACATTCTTTTGAAGTGAATGCGAGGTATACATGACAATTCCCACGAATATTATATCTTATCACGAAGCATAGAAATGAGATGTGATATCGCGATTTAGGTAGCATTAGATACCTATTGCTACAATAAGTAGACATCTGCAAACGCTATTTCCTAGCAAGGAATAGTCGCATTTACATTCTCTGAAGTGAATACGAAATATACGTGACACTTCGCAATGAATATTATATCTTATCACGAAACATAGAAACGAAATGCGATATCGAGATTTACGAAGCATTGGAAGTCTACTGCTTCGATACGGAGACATCTGCAAACGCTATTTAATATGAAGGAAGTGTCGCATTTTCATTCTTTTGAAGTGAATACGAGGTATACATGACACTTCGCAATGAATATTATGTCTTATCACGAAACAAAGAAATGAGATGTGATATCGCTATTTAAGTAGCATTAGATCTCTATTGCTACGATATATAGACATCTGCCAACGCTGTTTTCTAGGACGGAAACGTCGCATTTACTTTCTTTTGAAGTGAATACGAGGTATACATTACACTTCCCATGAATATTATACCTTATCACGAAACATAGAAATGAGATGTGATTTCGCGATTTCAGTAGCATTAGAACTCTGTTGCTACGATACGTAGACATCTGCAAACGCTGTTTCCTAGCAGGGAAATGTCGCATTTACATTCTTTTGAAGTGAATACGATGTATACATGACACTTCGCAATGAATATTATATCTTATCACGAAACATAGAAATGAGATGTGATTTCGCGATTTCAGTAGCATTAGAACTCTATTGCTACGATACGTAGACATCTGCAAACGCTATTTTCTAGCAAGGAAATGTTGCATTTACATTCCTTTGAAGTGAATACGAGGTATACATGACACTTCGCAATGAATAATATATCTTATCACGAAACATAGAAATAAGATGTGATATCGCGATTTAAGAAGAACTACAACTCAATTGCTACGATACGTAGCCATCTGCAAACGCTATTTCCTAGCAAGGAAATGTCGCATTTACTTTCATTTGGAGTGTAAGCCAGGTATACATGACACTACGCAGTGAATATTATATCTTATCATGAAACATAGAAATGAGATGCGATATCGCGATTTAAGAAGCATTAGAACTCTATTGCTTCGATACGTTGACATCTGCAAACGCTATTCCCTAGCAAGGAAGTGTCGCCTTGACATTCACTTGAAGTGAATGCGAGGTATACATGACACTTCGCAATGAATATTATATCTTATCATGAAACATAGAAATGTGATTCGATATCGCGATTTGAGAAGCATTAGATCTCTATTGCTGCGATACGTAGACATCTGCAAACAATATTTCCTAGCATGGAAGTGTCGCATTTACATCCTTTTGAAGTGAATACGAGGTATACATGACACATCGCAATAAATATTATATTTTATCATGAAACATAGAAGTGAGATGCGATATCGCGTTCTAAGAAGCATTAGAATTCTATTGCTACGATACGTAGACATCTGTAAACGCTATTACCTAGAATGGAAGTGTCGCTTTTACATTCTTTTGAAGTGAATACGAGATATACATGTCACTTCGCAATGAGTATTATATCTTATAATGAAACATAGAAGTGAGATGCGATATCGCGTTTAAAGAAGCATTAGAACTCTATCGCTACGATACGTAGACATCTGCAAACTCTATTTCCCAGCATGGAAGTGTCGCATTTACATTCTTTTGAAGAGAATACGAGGTATACGTGACACTTCGCAATAAATATTATATTTTATCATGAAACATAGAAGTGAGGTGCGATATCGCGTTCTAAGAAGCATTAGAACACTATTGCTACGAAACGTAGACATCTGCAAACGCTATTCCCTAGCATGGAAGTGTCGCATTTACATTCTTTTGATGTGAATACGAGATATACATGTCACTTCGCAATGAATATTATATCTTATCATGAAACATAGGAATGTGTTGCGATATCGCGATTTAAGAAGCATTAGAATTATATTGCTACGATACGTAGACATCTGCAAACGCTATTACCTAGAATGGAAGTGTCGCATTTACATTCTTTTGAAGTGAATACGAGGTATACGTAACACTCCAAAATGAATATTATACCTTATCACGAAACATAGAAATGAAGTACGACATCTCGTTTTAAGAAGCAACAGTACTCTATTGCTGTGATACGTAGACACCTGCAAACAATATTTCCTAGCACGGAAAGGTCGCATTTACATTCTTGTGATGTGACATCGAGGTATACATGACACTTCGCAATGATTATCATATCTTATCATGAAACATTGATGTGAGATGCGATATCGCGTTTTAAGAAGTATTAGAACTCTATTGTTACGATACGTAGACATCTGCAAACGCTATTTCCTTGCATGGAAGTGTCGCATTTACAGTCTTTTGAAGTGAGTACGAGGTACACATGACTCTTCGCCATGGGTATCATATCTTATAATGAAACATAGGAATGAGATGCGATATCGCGTTTTGAGAAGCATTAGATCTCAACTGCTAATGTACGTAGACATCTGCAAACGTTATTTCCTAGCAAGGAAGTGTTGCATTTACATTCTTTTGAAGTGAATACGAGGTATACATAACATTCCACAATGAATATTATATCTTATTACGAAACATAGAAATGAAATACGACTTCTCGTTTTAAGAAGCAATAGAACCCTATTGCTACGATACGTAGACATCTGCAAACGCCAACTCCTAGCATGGAAGTGTCGCATTTACATTCTTTTGAAGTGAATACGAGATATACATGTCACTTCGCAATGAGTATTATATCTTATAATGAAACATAGAAGTGAGATGCGATATCGCCTTTAAAGAAGCATTAGAACTCTATCGCTACGATACGTAGACATCTGCAAACGCTATTTCCTAGCACGGAAGTGTCGCACTTACATCCTTTTGAAGTGAATACGAGGTATACATAACACTCCACAATGAATATTATATCTTATTACGAAACATAGAAATGAAATGCGACATCTCGTTTTAAGAAGCATTAGAACTCTGTTGCTACGATACGTTGACATCTGCAAATGCTATTTACTAGCATGTAAGTGTCGCATTTTCATTCTTTTGAAGAGAATACGAGGTATACATGACACTTCGCAATAAATATTATATTTTATCATGAAACATAGAAGTGAGATGCGATATCGCGTTCTAAGAAGCATTAGAACACTATTGGTACGAAACGTAGACACCTGCAAACGCTAATTCCTAGCATGGAAGTGTCGCATTTACATTCTTTTGAAGTGAATACGAGATATACTTGACACTTCGCAATGAATATTATATCTTATCATGAAACATAGGAATGAGTTGCTATATCGCGTTTAGAGATGAATTAGAATTCTATTGCTACGATACGTAGACATCTGCAAGCGCTATATCCTAGCATGGAAGTGTCGCATTTACATTCTTTTGAAGTGAGTACGAGGTACACATGACACTTCGCCGTGAGTATTATATCTTATAATGAAACATAGGTATGAGATGCGATATTGCGTTTTGAGAAGCATGAGAACTCTATTGCTAATGTACGTAGACATCTGCTAGCGTTATTTCCTAGCAAGGGAGTGTTGCATTTACATTCTTTTGAAGTGAATACGAGGTATACATAACATTCCACAATGAAAATTATATCTTATTACGATACATAGAAATGAAATACGACTTCTCGTTTTAAGATGCAATAGAACCCTATTGCTACGATACGTAGACATCTGCAAACGCCAATTCCTAGCATGGAAGTGTCGCATTTACATTCTTTTGAAGTGAATACGAGATATACATGTCACTTCGCAATGAGTATTATATCTTATAATGAAACATAGAAGTGAGATGCGATATCGCGTTTAAAGAAGCATTAGAACTCTATCGCTACGATACGTAGACATCTGCAAACTCTATTTCCTAGCATGGAAGTGTCGCATTTACATTCTTTTGAAGAGAATACGAGGTATACATGACACTTCGCAATAAATATTATATTTTATCATGAAACATAGAAGTTAGGTGCGATATCGCGTTCTAAGAAGCATTAGAACACTATTGCTACGAAACGTAGACATCTGCAAACGCTAGTCCCTAGCATGGAAGTGTCGCATTTACATTCTTTTGAAGTGAATACGATGTATACATGACACTTCGCAATGAATATTATATCTTATCACGAAACATAGAAATGAGATGTGATTTCGCGATTTCAGTAGCATTAGAACTCTATTGCTACGATACGTAGACATCTGCAAACGCTATTTTCTAGCAAGGAAATGTTGCATTTACATTCCTTTGAAGTGAATACGAGGTATACATGACACTTCGCAATGAATAATATATCTTATCACGAAACATAGAAATAAGATGTGATATCGCGATTTAAGAAGAACTACAACTCAATTGCTACGATACGTAGCCATCTGCAAACGCTATTTCCTAGCAAGGAAATGTCGCATTTACTTTCATTTGGAGTGTAAGCCAGGTATACATGACACTACGCAGTGAATATTATATCTTATCATGAAACATAGAAATGAGATGCGATATCGCGATTTAAGAAGCATTAGAACTCTATTGCTTCGATACGTTGACATCTGCAAACGCTATTCCCTAGCAAGGAAGTGTCGCCTTGACATTCACTTGAAGTGAATGCGAAGTATACATGACACTTCGCAATGAATATTATATCTTACCATGAAACATAGAAATGTGATTCGATATCGCGATTTGAGAAGCATTAGATCTCTATTGCTGCGATACGTAGACATCTGCAAACAATATTTCCTAGCATGGAAGTGTCGCATTTACATCCTTTTGAAGTGAATACGAGGTATACATGACACATCGCAATAAATATTATATTTTATCATGAAACATAGAAGTGAGATGCGATATCGCGTTCTAAGAAGCATTAGAATTCTATTGCTACGATACGTAGACATCTGTAAACGCTATTACCTAGAATGGAAGTGTCGCATTTACATTCTTTTGAAGTGAATACGAGATATACATGAAACTTCGCAATGAATATTATATCTTATCATGAAACATAGAAATTAGATTCGATATCGTGATTTAAGAAGCACTAGAACTCTATTGCTACGATACGTAAACATCTGCAAACAATATTTCCTAGCATGGAAGTGTCGCATTTACATCCTTTTGAAGTGAATACGAGGTATACATGACACATCGCAATAAATATTATATTTTATCATGAAACATAGAAGTGAGATGCGATATCGCGTTCTAAGAAGCATTAGAATTCTATTGCTACGATACGTAGACATCTGTAAACGCTATTACCTAGAATGGAAGTGTCGCTTTTACATTCTTTTGAAGTGAATACGAGATATACATGTCACTTCGCAATGAGTATTATATCTTATAATGAAACATAGAAGTGAGATGCGATATCGCGTTTAAAGAAGCATTAGAACTCTATCGCTACGATACGTAGACATCTGCAAACTCTATTTCCTAGCATGGAAGTGTCGCATTTACATTCTTTTGAAGAGAATACGAGGTATACGTGACACTTCGCAATAAATATTATATTTTATCATGAAACATAGAAGTGAGGTGCGATATCGCGTTCTAAGAAGCATTAGAACACTATTGCTACGAAACGTAGACATCTGCAAACGCTATTCCCTAGCATGGAAGTGTCGCATTTACATTCTTTTGATGTGAATACGAGATATACATGTCACTTCGCAATGAATATTATATCTTATCATGAAACATAGGAATGTGTTGCGATATCGCGTTTTAAGAAGCATTAGAATTCTATTGCTACGATACGTAGACATCTGCAAACGCTATTACCTAGAATGGAAGTGTCGCATTTACATTCTTTTGAAGTGAATACGAGGTATACGTAACACTCCAAAATGAATATTATACCTTATCACGAAACATAGAAATGAAGTACGACATCTCGTTTTAAGAAGCAACAGTACTCTATTGCTGTGATACGTAGACACCTGCAAACAATATTTCCTAGCACGGAAAGGTCGCATTTACATTCTTGTGATGTGACATCGAGGTATACATGACACTTCGCAATGATTATCATATCTTATCATGAAACATTGATGTGAGATGCGATATCGCGTTTTAAGAAGTATTAGAACTCTATTGTTACGATACGTAGACATCTGCAAACGCTATTTCCTAGCATGGAAGTGTCGCATTTACAGTCTTTTGAAGTGAGTACGAGGTACACATGACTCTTCGCCATGGGTATCATATCTTATAATGAAACATAGGAATGAGATGCGATATCGCGTTTTGAGAAGCATTAGAACTCAACTGCTAATGTACGTAGACATCTGCAAACGTTATTTCCTAGCAAGGAAGTGTTGCATTTACATTCTTTTGAAGTGAATACGAGGTATACATAACATTCCACAATGAATATTATATCTTATTACGAAACATAGAAATGAAATGCGACATCTCGTTTTAAGAAGCATTAGAACTCTGTTGCTACGATACGTTGACATCTGCAAATGCTATTTACTAGCATGTAAGTGTCGCATTTTCATTCTTTTGAAGAGAATACGAGGTATACATGACACTTCGCAATAAATATTATATTTTATCATGAAACATAGAAGTGAGATGCGATATCGCGTTCTAAGAAGCATTAGAACACTATTGGTACGAAACGTAGACACCTGCAAACGCTAATTCCTAGCATGGAAGTGTCGCATTTACATTCTTTTGAAGTGAATACGAGATATACTTGACACTTCGCAATGAATATTATATCTTATCATGAAACATAGGAATGAGTTGCTATATCGCGTTTAGAGATGAATTAGAATTCTATTGCTACGATACGTAGACATCTGCAAGCGCTATATCCTAGCATGGAAGTGTCGCATTTACATTCTTTTGAAGTGAGTACGAGGTACACATGACACTTCGCCGTGAGTATTATATCTTATAATGAAACATAGGTATGAGATGCGATATTGCGTTTTGAGAAGCAAGAGAACTCTATTGCTAATGTACGTAGACATCTGCTAGCGTTATTTCCTAGCAAGGGAGTGTTGCATTTACATTCTTTTGAAGTGAATACGAGGTATACATAACATTCCACAATGAAAATTATATCTTATTACGATACATAGAAATGAAATACGACTTCTCGTTTTAAGATGCAATAGAACCCTATTGCTACGATACGTAGACATCTGCAAACGCCAATTCCTAGCATGGAAGTGTCGCATTTACATTCTTTTGAAGTGAATACGAGATATACATGTCACTTCGCAATGAGTATTATATCTTATAATGAAACATAGAAGTGAGATGCGATTTCGCGTTTAAAGAAGCATTAGAACTCTATCGCTACGATACGTAGACATCTGCAAACTCTATTTCCTAGCATGGAAGTGTCGCATTTACATTCTTTTGAAGAGAATACGAGGTATACATGACACTTCGCAATAAATATTATATTTTATCATGAAACATAGAAGTTAGGTGCGATATCGCGTTCTAAGAAGCATTAGAACACTATTGCTACGAAACGTAGACATCTGCAAACGCTATTCCCTAGCATGGAAGTGTCGCATTTACATTCTTGTGATGTGAGTACGAGGTGTACATGACACTCCACAATGAATATTATATCTTATTACGAAAAATAGAAATGAAATGCGACATCTCGTTTTAAGAAGCATTAGAACTCTATTCCTACGATACGTTGACACCTGCAAACGCCATTTCCTAACATGGAACTGTTGCATTTACATTCTTTTGAAGTGAATACGAGGTATACATGACACTTCGCAATAAATATTATTTGTTATCATGAAACATAGAAGTGAGATGCGATATCGCGGTCTAAGAAGCATTAGAACACTATTGCTGCGATACGTAGACATCTGCAAACGCTATTTCCTAGCATAGAAGTGTTGCATTTTAATTCTTTTGAAGTGAGTACGAGGTATACATGTCACTTCGCAATGAGTATTATATATTATCATGAAACATAGGAATGAGTTGCGATATCGCGTTTTAAGAAGCATTAGAATTCTATTGCTGCGATACGTAGACATCTGCAACCGCTATTACCTAGAATGGAAGTGTCGCATTTACATTCTTTTGAAGTGAATACGAGGTATACGTAAACTCCAAAATGAATATTATACCTTATCACGAAAGATAGAAATGAAGTACGACATCTCGTTTTAAGAAGCAATAGTACTCTGTTGCTGTGATACGTAGACATCTGCAAACAATATTTCCTAGCACGGAAGTGTCGCATTTACATTCTTGTGATGTGAAATCGAGGTATACATGACACTTCGCAATGATTATTATATCTTATCATGAAACATAGAAGTGAGATGCGATATCGCGTTTTAAGAAGCACTAGAACTCTATTGCTACGATACGTAGACATCTGCAAACAATATTTCCTATCATGGAAGTGTCGTATTTACATCCTTTTGAAGTGAATACGAGGTATACATGACACTTTGCAATAAATATTATATTTTATGATGAAACATAGAAGTGAGATGCGATATCACGTTCTAAGAGGTATTAGAACACTATTGCTACGATACGTAGACATCTGCAAACAATATTTCCTAGCATGGAAGTGTCGCATTTACATACTTTTGAAGTGAGCACGAGGTATACATGACACTTCGCAATAAATATTATATTTTATCATGAAACATGCAGGTGAGATGCGATATCACGTTCTAAGAGGTATTAGAACACTATTGCTATGACACGTAGACATCTGCAAACGCTATTTCCTAGCATGGAAGTGTCGCATTTACATTCCTTTGAAGTGAATACGAGATATACATGACACTTCGCAATGAATATTATATCTTATCATGAAACATAGAAGTGAGATGCGATATCGCGTTCTAAGAAGCATTAGAACACTATTGCTACGAAACGTAGACATCTGCAAACGCTATTCCCTAGCATGGAAGTGTCGCATTTACATTCTTGTGATGTGAGTACGAGGTGTACATGACACTCCACAATGAATATTATATCTTATTACGAAAAATAGAAATGAAATGCGACATCTCGTTTTAAGAAGCATTAGAACTCTATTCCTACGATACGTTGACATCTGCAAACGCTATTTCCTAGCATGGAAATGTCGCACTTACATTCCATTGAAGTGACTACTATGTATGCATAACATTACACAATGAATATTATATCTTATTACGAAACATAGAAATGGAATACGACATCTCGTTTTAAGAAGCATTAGTACTCTATTGCTGTGATACGTAGACATCTGCAAACGCTATTTCCTAGCATGGAAGTGTCGCATTTACATTCTTATGAAGTGAAATCGAGGTATACATGACACTTCGCAATGAGTATTATATCTTCTAATGAAACATAGGAATTAGATGCGATATCGCGTTTTGAGAAGCATTAGAACTCTATTGCTGATATACGTAGACATCTGCAAACGTTATTTCCTAGCAAGGAAGTGTCGCATTTACATTCTTTTGAAGTGAATACGAGGTATACATAACACTCCAAAATGAATATTATATCTTATCACGACTCATAGAAATGAAATGCGACATCTCGTTTTAAGAAGCATTAGAACTCTATTGCTACGATACGTAGACATCTGCAAACGCTATTTCCTAGCATGGAAGTGCCGCATTTACATTCTTTTGAAGTGAATACGAGGTATACTTGACACTTCGCAATGAATATTATATCTTATCATGAAACATAGGAATGAGTTGCGATATCGCGTTTTGAGAAGCATTAGAACACCATTGCTTCGATACGTAGACATCTGCAAGCGCTACTTCCTAGCTAGGAAAGTGCCGCTTTTACATTCTTCTGAAGTGAATGCGAGATATACATGACACTTCGCAATGAATATTATACCTTATCACGAAGCATAGAAATGAGATGCGATATCGCGTCTTAAGATGCATTAGAACTCTATTGCTACGATACGTAGACATCTGCAAACGCTATTTCTTAGCTAGGAAGTGTCGCTTTTACATTCTTTTGAAGTGAATACGAGGTATACATGCCACTTCGTAATGAATATTATATCTTATCATGAAACATAGAAATGTGATTCGATATCGCGTTCTAAGGTGCATTAGAACTCTATTGCTACGATACGTAGACATCTGCAAACGCTAATTCCTAGCAAGGAAGTGTCGCATTTACATTCTTTGGAAGTGAACAGGAGGTACACATGACACTTCGCATTGAATATTATATCTTATCACGAAACATAGATATGTGATGCGATATCGCTATTTAAGAAGCACTAGAACACTATTGCTACGATACCTAGACATCTGCAAACGCTATTTCGCAGGATGGAAACGTCGCATTTACATTCTGTTGAACAGAGTGCGAGGTATACATGACACTTCGCAATGAACATTATATCTCATCATGAGACATAGAAGTGAGATGCGATATCACGTTTTCAAAAGCATTAGAACCCTATTACCTCGATGCGGAGACATCTGCGAACGTTATATTCTAGCATGGATGTGTCGCATTTACATTCTTTTGAAGTGAATACGAGATATACTTGACACTTCGCAATGAATATTATATCTTATCATGAAACATAGGAATGAGTTGCTATATCGCGTTTAGAGATGAATTAGAATTCTATTGCTACGATACGTAGACATCTGCAAGCGCTATATCCTAGCATGGAAGTGTCGCATTTACATTCTTTTGAAGTGAGTACGAGGTACACATGACACTTCGCCGTGAGTATTATATCTTATAATGAAACATAGGTATGAGATGCGATATTGCGTTTTGAGAAGCAAGAGAACTCTATTGCTAATGTACGTAGACATCTGCTAGCGTTATTTCCTAGCAAGGGAGTGTTGCATTTACATTCTTTTGAAGTGAATACGAGGTATACATAACATTCCACAATGAAAATTATATCTTATTACGATACATAGAAATGAAATACGACTTCTCGTTTTAAGATGCAATAGAACCCTATTGCTACGATACGTAGACATCTGCAAACGCCAATTCCTAGCATGGAAGTGTCGCATTTACATTCTTTTGAAGTGAATACGAGATATACATGTCACTTCGCAATGAGTATTATATCTTATAATGAAACATAGAAGTGAGATGCGATTTCGCGTTTAAAGAAGCATTAGAACTCTATCGCTACGATACGTAGACATCTGCAAACTCTATTTCCTAGCATGGAAGTGTCGCATTTACATTCTTTTGAAGAGAATACGAGGTATACATGACACTTCGCAATAAATATTATATTTTATCATGAAACATAGAAGTTAGGTGCGATATCGCGTTCTAAGAAGCATTAGAACACTATTGCTACGAAACGTAGACATCTGCAAACGCTATTCCCTAGCATGGAAGTGTCGCATTTACATTCTTGTGATGTGAGTACGAGGTGTACATGACACTCCACAATGAATATTATATCTTATTACGAAAAATAGAAATGAAATGCGACATCTCGTTTTAAGAAGCATTAGAACTCTATTCCTACGATACGTTGACACCTGCAAACGCCATTTCCTAACATGGAACTGTTGCATTTACATTCTTTTGAAGTGAATACGAGGTATACATGACACTTCGCAATAAATATTATTTGTTATCATGAAACATAGAAGTGAGATGCGATATCGCGGTCTAAGAAGCATTAGAACACTATTGCTGCGATACGTAGACATCTGCAAACGCTATTTCCTAGCATAGAAGTGTTGCATTTTAATTCTTTTGAAGTGAGTACGAGGTATACATGTCACTTCGCAATGAGTATTATATATTATCATGAAACATAGGAATGAGTTGCGATATCGCGTTTTAAGAAGCATTAGAATTCTATTGCTGCGATACGTAGACATCTGCAACCGCTATTACCTAGAATGGAAGTGTCGCATTTACATTCTTTTGAAGTGAATACGAGGTATACGTAAACTCCAAAATGAATATTATACCTTATCACGAAAGATAGAAATGAAGTACGACATCTCGTTTTAAGAAGCAATAGTACTCTGTTGCTGTGATACGTAGACATCTGCAAACAATATTTCCTAGCACGGAAGTGTCGCATTTACATTCTTGTGATGTGAAATCGAGGTATACATGACACTTCGCAATGATTATTATATCTTATCATGAAACATAGAAGTGAGATGCGATATCGCGTTTTAAGAAGCACTAGAACTCTATTGCTACGATACGTAGACATCTGCAAACAATATTTCCTATCATGGAAGTGTCGTATTTACATCCTTTTGAAGTGAATACGAGGTATACATGACACTTTGCAATAAATATTATATTTTATGATGAAACATAGAAGTGAGATGCGATATCACGTTCTAAGAGGTATTAGAACACTATTGCTACGATACGTAGACATCTGCAAACAATATTTCCTAGCATGGAAGTGTCGCATTTACATACTTTTGAAGTGAGCACGAGGTATACATGACACTTCGCAATAAATATTATATTTTATCATGAAACATGCAGGTGAGATGCGATATCACGTTCTAAGAGGTATTAGAACACTATTGCTATGACACGTAGACATCTGCAAACGCTATTTCCTAGCATGGAAGTGTCGCATTTACATTCCTTTGAAGTGAATACGAGATATACATGACACTTCGCAATGAATATTATATCTTATCATGAAACATAGAAGTGAGATGCGATATCGCGTTCTAAGAAGCATTAGAACACTATTGCTACGAAACGTAGACATCTGCAAACGCTATTCCCTAGCATGGAAGTGTCGCATTTACATTCTTGTGATGTGAGTACGAGGTGTACATGACACTCCACAATGAATATTATATCTTATTACGAAAAATAGAAATGAAATGCGACATCTCGTTTTAAGAAGCATTAGAACTCTATTCCTACGATACGTTGACATCTGCAAACGCTATTTCCTAGCATGGAAATGTCGCACTTACATTCCATTGAAGTGACTACTATGTATGCATAACATTACACAATGAATATTATATCTTATTACGAAACATAGAAATGGAATACGACATCTCGTTTTAAGAAGCATTAGTACTCTATTGCTGTGATACGTAGACATCTGCAAACGCTATTTCCTAGCATGGAAGTGTCGCATTTACATTCTTATGAAGTGAAATCGAGGTATACATGACACTTCGCAATGAGTATTATATCTTCTAATGAAACATAGGAATTAGATGCGATATCGCGTTTTGAGAAGCATTAGAACTCTATTGCTGATATACGTAGACATCTGCAAACGTTATTTCCTAGCAAGGAAGTGTCGCATTTACATTCTTTTGAAGTGAATACGAGGTATACATAACACTCCAAAATGAATATTATATCTTATCACGACTCATAGAAATGAAATGCGACATCTCGTTTTAAGAAGCATTAGAACTCTATTGCTACGATACGTAGACATCTGCAAACGCTATTTCCTAGCATGGAAGTGCCGCATTTACATTCTTTTGAAGTGAATACGAGGTATACTTGACACTTCGCAATGAATATTATATCTTATCATGAAACATAGGAATGAGTTGCGATATCGCGTTTTGAGAAGCATTAGAACACCATTGCTTCGATACGTAGACATCTGCAAGCGCTACTTCCTAGCTAGGAAAGTGCCGCTTTTACATTCTTCTGAAGTGAATGCGAGATATACATGACACTTCGCAATGAATATTATACCTTATCACGAAGCATAGAAATGAGATGCGATATCGCGTCTTAAGATGCATTAGAACTCTATTGCTACGATACGTAGACATCTGCAAACGCTATTTCTTAGCTAGGAAGTGTCGCTTTTACATTCTTTTGAAGTGAATACGAGGTATACATGCCACTTCGTAATGAATATTATATCTTATCATGAAACATAGAAATGTGATTCGATATCGCGTTCTAAGGTGCATTAGAACTCTATTGCTACGATACGTAGACATCTGCAAACGCTAATTCCTAGCAAGGAAGTGTCGCATTTACATTCTTTGGAAGTGAACAGGAGGTACACATGACACTTCGCATTGAATATTATATCTTATCACGAAACATAGATATGTGATGCGATATCGCTATTTAAGAAGCACTAGAACACTATTGCTACGATACCTAGACATCTGCAAACGCTATTTCGCAGGATGGAAACGTCGCATTTACATTCTGTTGAACAGAGTGCGAGGTATACATGACACTTCGCAATGAACATTATATCTCATCATGAGACATAGAAGTGAGATGCGATATCACGTTTTCAAAAGCATTAGAACCCTATTACCTCGATGCGGAGACATCTGCGAACGTTATATTCTAGCATGGATGTGTCGCATTTACATTCTTTTGAAGTAAATACGAGGTATACATGACACTTCGCAATGAATATTATATCTTATCATGAAACATAGAAGTGAGATGCGACATCTCCTTTTAAGAAGCACTAGAAATCTATTGTTTTGATACGTAGACATCTGGATACGCTATTCCCTAGCAAGGAAGTGTCGCATTTGTATTCTTTTAAAGTGAAAACGAGGTATACATGTCACTTCGTAATGAATATTATATCTTATCGCGAAACATGGGAATGAAATGCGACATCTCGTTTTAGGAAGCATTGGTACTCCATTGCCCCGATACGTGGACATCGGCAAACGCTTTCTCCTAGCAAGGAAGTGTCGCATTTATATTCTTTTGAGCGGAATACGAGGTATACATGACGGTTCGCAATGAATATTATAACATATCATGAAACATAGAAATGAGGTGCGATATCCCGCAATAAGAAGCATTAGAACTCCATTGTTTCGATACGTAGAGATCTGCAAACGCTATTTCCTTGCCAGGAAGTGTCGCATTTACATTCTTTGGAATGTGAAGACGAGGTATATATGACACATCGCTATGAACATTATATCTTATCATGAAACATTGATGTGAGATGCGATATCGCGTTTTAAGGAGAATTAGAACTCCATTGCTACGATACGTAGACATCTGCAAAGGCTATTTCCTAGCATGAAAGTGTCGCATTTTCATTCTTTTGACGTGAGTACGAGGTATACATTTCTCTTCGCAATGAATATCATATCTTATAATGAAGCTTAGGAATTAGATGCGATATCGCTTTTTGAGAAGCATTAGAACTCTATTGCTAATATACGTAGACATCTGCAAACGTTATTTCCTAGCAAGGAAGTGTCGCATTTACATTCTTTTGATGTGAATACTAGGTATATATAACATTCCACAATGAATATTATATCTTATTACGAAACATAGAAATGAAATACGACTTCTCGTTTTAAGAAGCATTAGAACTCTATTGCTACGATACGTAGACATCTGCAAACAATATTTCCTAGCAAGGAAGTGTCGCACTTACATTCATTTGAAGTGAATACGAGGTATACATGACACTTCGCAATGAATATTATATATTATCATGAAACATAGAAGTGAGATGCGATATCGCGTTTTAGGAAGCATAAGAACTCTATTGCTACGATACGTAGACATCTGCAAACGCTATTTCCTAGCATGGAAGTGTCGCATTTACATTCTTTTGAAGTGAATACGAGGTATACATAACACTCCAAAATGAATATCATATCTTATCACGACTCATAGAAATGAAATGCGACATCTCGTTTTAAGAAGCATTAGAACTCTATTGCTACGATACGTAGACATCTGCAAACGCTATTTCCTAGCATGGAAGTGCCGCATTTACATTCTTTTGAAGTGAATACAAGGTATACATGACACTTCGCAATGAATATTATATCTTATCATGAAACATAGAAGTGAGATGCGATATCGCGTTTTAGGAAGCATAAGAACTCTATTGCTACGATACGTAAACATCTGCAAACGCTATTTCCTAGCATGGAAGTGTCGCATTTACATTCTTTTGAAGTGAATACGAGATATACATGACACATCTCAAAGAATATTATATCTTATCATGAAACATAGGAATGAGTTGCTATAACGCGTTTTGAGAAGCATTAGAACTCTATTGCTAATATACGTAGACATCTGCAAACTCTGTTTCCAAGCAAGGAAATGTCGCACTTACATTCCATTGAAGTGAATACGATGTATACATAACATTACACAATGAATATTTTATCTTATTACGAAACATAGAAATGAAATACGACATCTCGTTTTAAGGAACATTAGAACTCTATTGCTACGATACGTAGACATCTGCAAACAATATTTCCTAGCAGGGAAGTGTCGCATTTACATTCTTTTGAAGTGAATACGAGGTATTCATAGCACTCTATAATGAATATTACATCTTATTAAGAAACATAGAAGTGAGATGCGATATCGCGTTTTAAGAAGCATTAGAACTTTATTGCTGCGATACGTAGACATCTGCAAACGCTATTTCCTAGCATGGAAATGTCGCACTTACATTCCATTGAAGTGAATACTATGTATGCATAACACTACACAATGAATATTATATCTTATTACGAAACATAGAAATGGAATACGACATCTCGTTTTAAGAAGCATTAGAACTCTATTGCTACGATACGTTGACATCTGCAAACGCTATTTCCTAGCATGGAAGTGTCGCATTTACATTCATTTAAAGTGTACGCGAGGTATACATTACACTTGTCAATGAATATTATATCGTATCATGCAAAATAGGAATGAGATGCGATATCGCGATTTAAGAAGCTTTAGAACTCTGTTGCAACGATACGGAGACATCTGCAAACGCTATTTCCTAGCAGGGAAGTTTCGCATTTACATTCGTTTGAAGTGTTACGTCCTGAAGTCGCGAAAGCGCTCGTCACGTGGACACTTTTCGTAGCCGTTCGCGAAATCGACGCGAATTGCGCGGAGCTGGGTTCGTCTGCGGACAAGACTCGATTTACCTGGTACAAAGACGTGCACCTTACCTTTGGATGCTCTAGGCGTCGTAGCTCTCCTCATCCTTGTAGCGTGAAGTGGAATCCTCCCTCGCGTATGTGTGGCGTCGCCTCCCCGTTCCGTGGCGGCGAGTATGCGGGTTGCCAGCGTGTAGGGGATCCGGATGCTGGAGGAGATGCGGATGCTGATCTGTGCCCGTCGAGGGTTGCGGGCGGCGTCTGAGGGTGGCAGGCGGTACGCCTGACGTCACACCACCCCCCTTGGAGAAAGAATCTCGGCAATGCCGAGATCTCTTGTCTGGTCTGGAGGCCTCGGAATGGTGGAACATCTCGCCTGGCTCATCCTGACGAGATCGTTTGGCTGCTAGTCTACGGTTGCGAGTATCATCGGAACTGGAGAAACTAGTATCACTTTCACGTGTAGCGTTTGTTTCGAATTCACTATGTTTACTATCTCTCAGTTCAGTCCTTTTCATTTCTCTCTCACTCATACCCGCGGTATACATACTGTGCATTCTCTTACATAATTTGATTTTGTTGGTATGGACGAATTTGTGTCGGCCTTTTACATTTAATTTTACATTACTATTGCTTAAAATTTCGTGGATTCTATATGGTCCGGAATATTGCGATTGAAATTTGTGTTTATTTGGTTCTTTGAGAAGGTAAATCCACTGGCCCACCTCGAAATTTTTAACATTTAGGTTTCGATCGTAGTAATATTTTGACCTACGCTTCGCGTTATCTAGATTGGCTCTGGGTAATTCTTGCGATTTAGAAATTCTTTCATGTAGTTCTATGAGGTAGTCGCTATACGTCTCGTACTCGGAATTATCTTGGAAAGGAGTGGCGGATGGTGTCCTCGCTATTCTACCGAACACTAATTCGTGTGGCGTATTTGCGTTCCCTCGTGTACGCTGGTATTGTACGAAAACAGTGCATACGGCAACCACTTTTCCCAATTGTTACTCGACTCGATATAATGTTTCAATTACTCGGCCAAGACTTGGTGGGATCTCTCAACAGACCCGTTCGTTTGCGGATGGAATGCGGTAAACTTATACTGTTTGATACGAAACTTGATGGCAATAGCTTTGATTAAACTGTTTATAAAATTTGAGCCCTGATCAGTGAGAATGCCTTTCGGGCATCCGAATTTGCAGATAAACTCCCTTATTAGTGCGTCGGCAATGTCGACTGCGGTCGTTGATTTTAAAGGAACGGCGATGGAGTATTTGGTAAGGAGGTCCTGGACGGTTAATATATTAATGAAACCTTCGGGTGTTTCGGGAAGGGGACCCATCACATCCATAGAAATTCTATCAAAAGCCCTGCCAGGGATGTCTGTTAAGGTAATAGGTTGCCTGGTTTTGATCCTGACTAATTTTTCAGTGTGGCAACTCTTACATTTGCCAATGTACTCCTGAATCTGATTCTTCATATTAGGCCAAAAATACTGTTGCCTAATGCGGAAGTAAGTTTTATTGACCCCCTTGTGACCTCCGACAGGCGAGTCGTGGTTTTCTTTGATAATTTTCAATCGATCTTCGATTGAAGGTGTTCGGATCAGTCCCTGGCAGACTGTGATGTGAACGTCTGTTTCATCGAATAAATCTTGGAGTACTTTCTGGATTCTGGACCAGGAGATGGAGTCGATGGATGTTTGCGCTATGCTGAAGGAAGATAGTTGGAGTTCGCTCACTACATCGTAAAGTGAACGGAAGGTTTCGATGGCTATTTGGAAGTCGACTGTTCGACTAGGATGTTCGAGGATTGGTAGTTGAATTTGGAATTCCTGTTCGATTTTCACGACTTTTGCTTTGGAAAGTGTGAGGTTTTTATGAGGAATAAATTTGCCGGCTCTCTCGAGATCCTTGGCACCCGTATCGTATGGGTGTCCTGATTGTGTAACGAACACGACCAGGTTGTCTCGTCTCGTCGAAATTGAGTCTCGGCTGATTTGAAATAATGGCTCGCGCCTGATATGCTCGTATGGCGCAGGAATGTAGGTAATTGGACTGTTGTCGGTAGAGAAGGGATTACTCGAAGTTGGTAAGTTAGTTTCCGACGTTACCGGAGAAGGAGGTGGCGCTGGAGTGGAGTATTTCTTACGAATTTGAGGAGAAACGTCAAAGATGTCGTCCTCGGAGTCATGGCTATGGGAGAGCGGAAAAATTTGAACCGGGTTTCGCGACAGTGCGTCCGCATTAAGGTTAGTTTTTCCGCTCTTATAAACCATCTCATAATCGAATTCGGCGAGTTTAAATCTCCAACGCACGAGCCTGCTGGATGGGTCTTTGACCGAGTTCATCCACACTAACGGTCGATGATCGGTAACAAGTTTAAAGTGGTTACCGTATATGTACGGCCGGAAATAGTGGACAGCGTAGACTATCGCCAGACACTCCTTCTCGATAGTAGAATAATTCCGTTCCGCTGTGTTCAATAACCGTGACGTATACGCAATTGGCAAATTGCGGCCTATCGGCCCCTGACTTAGAATGGCGCCGATCGCTTCGGCGGACGCATCGGTAGTTATAACAAATGGCTGTTTGAAATTAGGGTATTGTAGTATAAGGACCTCGCATAGGCAGTCTCTAAGTTTTACGAATGAATTTTCCTGTTCATTGCCATGTGAAAGGCGCGTCTTTTTTTAGTAAATTCGTTAGTGGTTTAGCTATCTGCGAAAAGTTCGCGATGAATCGCCTATAATAGCCCGCGAGCCCGAGAAATTGCTTAATTTGTTTCGCGTTTTGAGGTCGTGGAATGTTTTTTACCGCGCATATTTTGGCGGGATCGTGTTTTATGCCGTGCTCGCTAATTATATGTCCCAGGTAAGTGACTTCTCTCCTCAGAAACTCGCATTTGTCCGTTTGTAACACTAAATTGGCATCTTTCAACCGTTGCGTTAGTTTCTCGAATTTTGCTTTATGTTCCTGAAGAGAGCTCGCATATATGACTATATCGTCCAGATTTACAAAAATTTCGTTACCCTGAAGACCCGAGAGAACGTTGTCCATTAGCCTTTGAAACGTCGCGGGCGCATTTCTCAAACCGAACGGCATCCTCTTAAACTCATAATGTCCGTGAGGCGTGGAAAATGCGGTTTTTGGAATGTCAGCGGGTTCCATAGGTATTTGATGGAACCCGCTCGCGAGATCAAATGTGCTGAAATATTTCGCGCGCCCGAGCTGATCTAAGATTTCGGTGATACAGGGGAGGGGATACGCGTCGGCTATGGACTTCTCGTTCAGAGCACGATAATCTATTACCACTCGCCACTGCTTGTTGCCCAAGGAGTCTGGCTTCTTGGGCACGACCCGCAGTGGTGAATTGTACGGTGATTTCGAAGGAGAGATGATCTCCTTTTGTAAAAGCTTATCGACCTGTCGCCGAATCTCCTCCTTATGCGCCGGTGGAAAGCGATATTGTTTAACATTAATCGGGCGATCGTCGATCGTCGGGATTTTGTGCGTAGTGGCCGACGTATGCCCTAGTTTATCGCCTTCGATGTGGAAAAGTTGCTGCGCGCTATGGACGAGGCGAATGACGTGATCCTTTTCTTCGGAGTTTAAATGATCGAGACGGAGGAGTTCGAGAATTCGTTCTAGGCGAGGTTTAGACAGATCGACGGATTTCGGCGATGGCGGCGTTTCCGATTTTGGAACTCGCTTTGTGCGGTTACCGACCGCTTGCGCATAGGAGATCTTTTGCACGTTGGCTATTTTGCAGTGCAATGGAGGAGTTTCGTTCGTCGAGTCTGACTCTGAATTTGATTCCGAATTTAAAATTTCCCTTTTTCGGGATGCGCCGGTCGGTATGGCGGATACAGAGGAATTAGAAACAGTGGATTCGGAGACACTGGATTTTGCGAAAACCGGAAATAGCAGCGGACTCTCCTCCCAGTGGAGGGGAGCCATGGTTCGAGCTGGTTCCAGTGTTACATCGGGTAGCGTGATTTGGACCGTGCGATATGACGAATTAATTATTCGGGTGACGATTCTACCGCGTATGACTCTTACCAGGGCGTTTCCAAAGAAGATTCCCGGCTCTAAATCTAACCGCGGAATTATACCTTCCGGAAGGTTTGTGTTGGAAACGCGAACCTTAACTCCGATATTCGATCGCGGGGGAATCGCGATCTGATCCCTGGGCTTCGGAGAAGAGGCTTTCTTCGGTATAGTTTGTTTATGCTTCGCCGGAGCATTGCGTCTCGGAGAAGCTGATACTCTAGGCGAAGACTGCGGCGGCGGAGAGGGAGCGGATCTCTGGCGCGGCGCTTGTTTGTTTTCCGGCGATAACGAAGGAGTGGATTCCGGTCGCGTCGTCGTTTCTTCGAGTGATTCTACATCTTTTTCGAATGGAATTTCTTTTCCGTTCCATCTAATAAATTTTTTGAGGAACGAGATCTCCGCGCCCGCGCAGAAACCCGAACCGAGAATTCCTTCGGTCTTAAGGGGAAAGTTGTCCCTAAAGACGTTAAACGGAACGACGCGGTTGAAAATTACTAGATTCACCGTCCCTAAGGTAGCGGTCTTTCCGTCTGTGACTCCCGTTATCACCACTATTTCCGCGGTATCTATGCGCGCGGATGTTGTCAAAGCAGATTTTTTTATAATATTGATCTCCGCCCCGGTGTCGATCATAAATCGCGTTGGCGCGACTAAAAGGTCCGTTTGTAAAACTACATTAGGCGTACTCGTTTTTCCAGTTATATTTACTGCTGCGCCTCGTTGTATTCCGCGTCGGTGTTGCTCGTAGCGAGAGAGCGTACCCTGGAAGCGGCCTCGCGACCTGTCTCGCGGCGGGTGTGGAGGCCGTGATCGTTTCCCTAGTTCCGGTTCAAGTTATTATTATATTGTCTTTTTCGGCACTCATCAATATCGTGTCCTGGAGTGTTGCAATATTTGCAGAATTTTGAGACGTCCCGAGAAAAAATTTGCCGCGGTTGCTCGTACGCGGGGCGCTGAATGGGAACGGGTGCGTCCCTGAGACGCAGGTATGTTTCCCGGTGTTCCTGCGATCGGTATGGCGGGACTGTTTTAAGCCGACATTCGGTCGCGTAGTGACCTGGGTTAGTGCACTTATTACAAATAATTTCGGCGCGTTTTTCGCGTGACTCTGCTCGCGGTCGCGGTTTAGTTGCACGACTGAAGTCGCGTTCGTGAATTTGGAATATTTCCCGCGCCCGAGTAAACGTTTGCTGTAACGTAGTACACGGATTTATCGTTAGCTGAATTCTAATTTCAGGGATAAGCCCGTCCCTGAAACACTGTAGCGTGAACTCGTTTACGGATTCGAGAGACTCTTGAGTATCCCGCTGAGTGAGATGGTCACAGTCTATAATAGCATTTCTCAAGTCCTTAACGCGGAAAATGTAGTCTAAAATGTGTTCGTTTGTAGACATGAAAATGTTGACGAGTTCGCCCCTATAGTGCGCGGCGGATTTAACGGTACCGAACGAGCAACGAAGAATGTCCGTTAATTCTAATATTGTTTGGCAGGGTTCATCCTCTACTGCGGCGTATGCGCGACCTTTAAGCTTACCCTTGATCAAACGCGTAAACGTACGCTCGCAACCATTAGGAATAAGGTCGTAAGCCCTTTTACACGCCCGGGTAAATTGCAAAACGGGAATGTTTTGCCCGTCAAAATTAGGTACGGCCTCGAGTGCCTGCTTAAGTGAAAGTTCGTCATGCTGCGAACTGTGTACGTACGATATCGTATTTGAATTTTGAACTGATTGCGGATCTAAACGCGGCATATCTAGCGATACCGTATCGTCGCGTAGTAAGTCGGGCGTACGTCGAATCGACTCTAACTCGCGGCGTAACATTTCGACCTGCTGAAGTAATGCAGCGGTACGCGGAGCAGCGGTATCTATTGCCTTCGCGGAGGTGCTCGGCTATGCGGTACACGGAATTGGCTCGCTTACGGCGCCTTCGAAAACGAGAACGTTATTTACGTCTGTCGCGATCGGCTTCCTGCATGGCGGCGGCCTTTTGCGCTTGTTGTCGCGTCTTTGCTGGTGGAGTCCTAGTCGCCATGTCTAATTCGCCGTCCCTAACGACAGAATTTCCGGGGCAAACGCGTGGCAAATCCCACCGCTGTCACCAAAAATATGTTCGCGTCACGTCCTGAAGTCGCGAAAGCGCTCGTCACGTGGACACTTATCGTAGCCGTTCCCCATATCGACGCGAACTGCGCGGAGCTGGGTTCGTCGGCGGACAAGACTCGATTTACCGGGTACAAAGACGTGCAACTTACCTTTCGATGCTCTTGATTCATTGACTTCTTTCTCGGTCCAGGTAGCGTAGGCGCCGAGGAGCGGTGACCCGGATAACGGTGGCGTACGGCTGGAACGGCGGAATGGAGACTGGAATCAGGCGCCAGGTAGGCAGATCCCGGCTAACCGGTATTGAAGCTGGAATCGGGCGCTCGGAGGCTCGTACGGGACGTACGGCGGCGAAGACTTCCTTGGCAGGATACGGAAGAGCTCTGCGACGGTCCGGATATTTGGGTGCACCACCCACGTATTCACGCGCAAGCCGACGGATGAATTCCTTCCTCCCCGCGCGTCGTGTACGCTTTACCCGAAAATCGAAGCTCATCGAAAGTCCTTGCACTTCGGTAAAGCACGGCACGGCTAAGCGCTGGTTCGCTATCGCTTACCGGATCCGCCTAGGCGCAATATACCCTGACACAACAGAAATAAAGTAAGAGCGGCTAAGCGTTGGATCGCTCTAACCGTCCAGCCATAAAACCGTTGAGGATGATTTAATAGAAATAGTAACTAATCGCGAGCGTACCCGTGGAATGGAATGTAAAAGAATTTGTAAATGAAACAGAATAAACACTTTGACTTGTTATAAACTAAGATATATTCTTACTTGAATACCCTAATACACTAAATCTAAGTTACTACGTAATGTATAATAAGAGAAATGGAAGTTGAATAAAATAAAGACTCCACTATGGGAAATGCGAATGAGTTCGGTGCATTGAGCTGCGAGCTCGTATGCCTGAGAGCCAATTGCTCTGTTCGGATCGAAGAATGATACTGATGTCGGATCGGCGCGTCCGCGACCACCTCGGGTCGCGCGGCGCGCGAATCGCTGGGCCCCAGAGTGAGGACGGCGCGTGGGCGGAGAGAGGGGAGACTGCTCGTGGTGGGGTCGCCCGCGTTACGCGGTGAGCCACGCGCGTGGGCCGCAAGCTCGAGCGTGAGCGCGTCTTAATCTATATCGCATTTATAAATACATATTTACAGATCTTTGCTTATTTCGATGTGACTGTGGTTTATGTATGTACATGAGTGTGTAGTGTGCTTATCCTAATATCGTCGGTACGAGAATAGCGTGTACGGATACGTGATTGCAGGAGAATCCAGTTCGTAGGCGTCGTAGCTCTCCTCATCCTCGTAGCGTGGGGTGGAATCCGCCCTCGCGTATGTGTGGCGTCGCCTCCACGTTCCGTGGCGGCGAGTATGCGGGTTGCCAGCGTGTAGGGGATCCGGATGCTGGAGGAAATGCGGATGCTGATCTGTGGCCGTCGAGGGTGGCGGGCGGCGTCTGAGGGTGGCAGGCGGTACGCCTGACGTCATAAAAGGCGACACTTCCTTGCTAGGCGTTTGCAGATATCTACGTTTCGAAGCAATAGAGTTCTAATGCTTCTTAAAACGGGGTATAGCATCTCATTTCTATGTCTCATTATAGGATATAATATTCATTGTGGAGTGTTATGTATACCTCCTATTCGCTTCAAAAGAATGTAAATGCGACACTTCCTTTTAGGAAATTACGTTTCCATATGCCTACTTATCGAAGCAATAGAGTTCTAATGATTCTTAAAACGGGATATCGCATCTCACCTCCATGCCTCATGATAAGATATAATATCCATTGTGCAGTGTTATTGTACACCTCGTAGTCACTTCAAAGGAATGTAAATGCGACACTTCCTTGCTAGGAAATAAGGTTTGCAGATATCTACGTATCGAAGAAATAGAGCTCTAATGCTTCTTGAAACGCCATATCGCATCTCATTTCTATGTTTCATCATAAGATATAACATTCATTGCGAAGTGTCATGTATACATCGTATTCCTCTCAAGAGAATGTAAATACGACACTTCCTTTCTAGGAAATTACGTTTCCAGATGTCTACTTATCGAAGCAATAGAGTTCTAATGTTTCTTAAAACGCGATATCGCATCTCATTTCTATGTTTCATGATAAGATATAATATTCATTGTGCAGTGTTATGTATATCTCGTTTACACTTCAAATGAATGTAAATGCGATACTTCCTTCCTAGGAAATAGCGTTTGCAGATGTCTACGTACCGATGCAATAGAGTTCTAATGCTTTTTAAATCGCGATATCGCATCTCATTTCTATGCTTCATGATAAGATATAAGATTCATTGCGAAATGTCATGTATACCTCGTATTCACTTCAATGGAATGTAAATGCGACACTTCCTTGCTAGGAAATGGCGTATTCAGACGTTTACGTATCGTAGCAATAGAGTTCTAATGCTACTTAAATCTCGATATCGCATCTCATTTATATGTTTCGTGATAAGATATAATATTCATCGCGAAGTGTCATCTACACCTCGTATTCACTTCAAAAGAATGTAAATGCGACACTTCCATGCTAGGAAATAGCGTTTGCTGATGTCTCCACATCGATGCCATAGAATTCTAATGCTTCTTAAAACGCGATATCGCATCTCTCTCCTATGTTTCATGATAAGATATAATATTCATTGCGAAGTGTCATGTATACCTCGCATTCACTACAAAAGAATGAAAATGCGACACTTCCATGCTAGGAAATAGCATCTGCAGATGTCTACGCGTCGAGGCAATAGCGTTCTAATGCTTCTTAGATCGCGATATCGCATGTCATTTTTATGTTTCGTGATAAGTTATAATATTTATTCCGAAGTGTCATGTAAACCTCGAATTCATTTCAAATGAATGTAAATGCGACTATTCGTTGCTAGGGCATAGCGTTTGCAGGTGCCTACGTATCGTAGCAATAGAGTTCTAGTGCTTCTCATATCGCGATATCGCATCTCATTTCCATGTTTCGTGATAAGTTATAATATTCATTCCGAAGTGTCATATATACCTCGAATTCACATCAGAAGAATCTAAATGCGACATTTTAATGCTAGGAAATAGCCTTTGCAGATATCTCCGCATCGAGGCAATAGGGTTCTAATGCTTCTTATAACGCGATATCGCATCTCACCTTTATGTTACATGATAAGATATAATGTTCATTGCGAAGTGTCATGTATACCCCGTACTCTCTTCAAGAGAATGCAAATGCGACGTTTCCATCCTAGGAAATAGCGTTCGCAGATGTCTAGGTATCGTAGCAATAGAATTCTAATGCTACTTAAATCGCGATATAGCATCTCATTTCTATGTTTCGTGATAAGATGTAATATTCATTGCGAAGTGTCATGTATACCTCATATTCACTTCAAAAGAATGTAAATGCGACTATTGCTTGCTAGGAAATGGCGTTTGCAGATGTCTACGTATCGTAGGAATAGAGTTCTAATGCTACTTAAATCGCGATATTGCATCCCATTTATATATTTCGTGATAAGATATAATATTCATTGCGAAGTGTCATGTATACATCGCATTCACTTCAAAAGAATGTAAATGCGACGTTTCCATCCTTGAGAATATCGTTTGCAGATGTCTACGTATCGTAGCAATAGAGTTCTAATGCTTCTTAGATCGCGATATCGCATCAGACTTCTATGTTTCGTGATAAGATATAATATTCATTGCGAAGTGTCATGTACACCTCGTATTCACGTCAAAAGAATGTAAATGCGACACTTCCATGCTAGGAAATAGCTCCTGCAGATGTCTACGCGTCGAGGCAATAGAGTTCTAATGCTTCTTAAAACGCGACATCGCATTTGGATTCTATGTTTCACATTAAGATATAATATTCATTGCGAAGTGTCATGTATACCTCGTATTCACTTCAAAAGAATGTAAATCCGACTATTCCTTGCTAGGAAATAGCGTTTGCAGACGGCTACGTATCGTAGCAATACAGTTCTAATGCTATCTAATCGGGATATCGCATCTCACTTATACGTTTGGTGATAAGATATAACATTCATTGCGGAGTGGATACCTCCTATTCACTCCAAACGATTGTAAATGAGACACGTCCTTGCTGGGAAATAGCGTCTGCAGATGTCTACGCATCGAGGCAATAGAGTTCTAATGCTTCTTAAATGCGATATCGCATCTCACTTCTATGTTACATGATAAGATATAATATTGATTGCGAAGCGTCACGTATACCTCGTTTTCACTCCAAACGAATGTAAATGCGACATTTCCTTGCTAGGAAATAGCGTTTGCAGATGTCTACGTATCGTAGCAATAGAGTTCTAATGTTTCTCAAAACGCGATATCGCATCTCATTTCTATGCTTCATGATAAGATATAATATTGTTTGCGAAGCGTCATGTATACCTCGTATTCACTCTAAACGAATGTAAATGCGACATTTCCTTGCTAGGAAATAAAGTATTCAGATGTCTACGTATCGTAGCAATAGAGTTCTAGTGCTACTTAAATCGCGATATCGCATCTCATTTCTATGTTTCGTGATAAGTTATAATATTCATTCTGAAGTGTCACGTGTACCTCGAATTCACTGCAAAAGAATGTAAATGCGAAACTTCCATGCTGGGAAATAGGGTTTGCAGATATCTCCGCATCGAGGCAATAGGGTTCTAATGCTTCTTAAAACGCGATATCGCATCTCACTTCTATGTTACATGATAAGATATAATGTTCACTGCGAAGTGTCATGTATACCTCGTATTCACTTCAAAAGAATGTAAATGCGAATATTCCTTGCTAGGAAATTGCGTTTGCAGATGTCTACGTATCGTAGCAATAGAGTTCTAATGCTACTTAAATCGCGATATCGCATCTCATTTATGTTTCGTGATGAGATATAATATTCATCGCGAAGTGTCATGTATACCTCGTATTCACTTGAAAGGAATGTAAGTGCGACACTTCCATGCTAGGAAATAGCGTTTGCTGATGTCTCCGCATCGATGCCATAGAGTTCTAATGCTTCTGAAAACGCGATATCGCATCTCTCTTCTATGTCTCATGATAAGATACAATATTCATTGCAAAGTGTCATGTATACCTCGTATTCACATCAAAAGAATGTAAATGCGACTATTCGTTGCTAGGGCATAGCGTTTGCAGGTGCCTACGTATCGTAGCAATAGAATTCTAATGCTTCTTATATCGCGATATCGCATCTCATTTCTATGTTTCATTATAAGATATAATATTCATTGCGAAATGTCATGTATACCTCGTATTCACTTCAAAAGAATGTAAGTGCGACACTTCCATGCTAGGAAATGGAGTTTGCAGAAGTCTCCGCATCGAGGCCATAGACTTCTAATGCTTCTTAAAACGCGATATCGCATCTCACTTATATGTTACATGATAAGATATAATATTCATTGCGAAGTGTCATGTACACCTCGTATTCACTTCAAAAGAATGTAAATGCGACACTTCCATGCTAGAAAATAGCGTCTGCAGAACTCTACGCGTCGAGGCAATAGAGTTCTAATGCTTCTTAGATCGCGATATCGCATCTCATTTCTATGTTTCGTGATAAGTTATAATATTCATTCTGAAGTGTCATGTATACCTCGTATTCACTTCAAAAGAATGTAAGTGCGAATCTTCCTTGCTAGGAAAAAGCGTTTGGAGATGCCTACGTATCGTAGCAATGGAGTTCTAATGCTTCTTAAAACGCGATATCGCATCTCTATTCTATGTTTCCTGATAAGATATAATATTCATTGCGAAGTGTCTAGTATCCCTCGTATTCACTTCAAAAGAACGTAAATGCGACTATTGCTTGCTAGGATATAGCGTTTGCAGATGTCTACGTAACGCAGCAATAGAGTTCTAATGCTACTTAAATCGCGATTTCGCATCTCATTTATATGTTTCGTGATAAGATATAATATTCATTGCGAAGTGTCATGTATACCTCGTATTCTCTCCAAACGAATGTAAATGCGACACTTCCTTGCTAGGAAATAGCGTTTGCAGATGCCTGAGTATCGTAGCAGTAGGGTTCTAATGCTTCCTAGATCGCGATATCGCATCTCTCTTCTATGTTTCATGATAAGATATACTATTCATGACGAAGTGTCATGTATACCTCGTATTCACTCCAAAAGAATGTAAATGCGACTATTGCTTGCTAGGAGATAGCGTTTGCAGATGTCTACGTATCGTAGCAATAGAGTTCTAATGCTTCTTAGATCGCGATATCGCATCTCATTTATATGTTTCGTGATAAGTTATAATATTCATTCTGAAGTGTCATGTATACCTCGTATTCACTTCAAAAGAATGTAAATGCGAATCTTCCTTGCTAGGAAAAAGCGTTTGGAGATGCCTACGTATCGTAGCAATGGAGTTCTAATGCTTCTTAAAACGCGATATCGCATCTCTATTCTATGTTTCCTGATAAGATATAATATTCATTGCGAAGTGTCTAGTAACCCTCGTATTCACTTCAAAAGAACGTAAATGCGAATATTCCTTGCTAGGATATAGCGTTTGCAGATGTCTACGTAACGCAGCAATAGAGTTCTAATGCTACTTAAATCGCGATTTCGCATCTCATTTATATGTTTCGTGATAAGATATAATATTCATTGCGAAGTGTCATGTATACCTCGTATTCTCTCCAAACGAATGTAAATGCGACACTTCCTTGCTAGGAAATAGCGTTTGCAGATGCCTGAGTATCGTAGCAATAGGGTTCTAATGCTTCCTAGATCGCGATATCGCATCTCTCTTCTATGTTTCATGATAAGATATACTATTCATGACGAAGTGTCATGTATACCTCGTATTCACTCCAAAAGAATGTAAATGCGACTATTGCTTGCTAGGAGATAGCGTTTGCAGATGTCTACGTATCGTAGCAATAGAGTTCTAATGCTTCTTAGATCGCGATATCGCATCTCATTTATATGTTTCGTGATAAGTTATAATATTCATTCTGAAGTGTCATGTATACCTCGTATTCACTTCAAAAGAATGTAAATGCGAATCTTCCTTGCTAGGAAAAAGCGTTTGGAGATGCCTACGTATCGTAGCAATGGAGTTCTAATGCTTCTTAAAACGCGATATCGCATCTCTATTCTATGTTTCCTGATAAGATATAATATTCATTGCGAAGTGTCTAGTATCCCTCGTATTCACTTCAAAAGAACGTAAATGCGACTATTGCTTGCTAGGATATAGCGTTTGCAGATGTCTACGTAACGCAGCAATAGAGTTCTAATGCTACTTAAATCGCGATTTCGCATCTCATTTATATGTTTCGTGGTAAGATATAATATTCATTGCGAAGTGTCATGTATACCTCGTATTCTCTCCAAACGAATGTAAATGCGACACTTCCTTGCTAGGAAATAGCGTTTTCGGATGCCTGAGTATCGTAGCAATAGGGTTCTAATGCTTCCTAGATCGCGATATCGCATCTCTCTTCTATGTTTCATGATAAGATATACTATTCATGACGAAGTGTCATGTATACCTCGTATTCACTCCAAAAGAATGTAAATGCGACTATTGCTTGCTAGGAGATAGCGTTTGCAGATGTCCACGTATCGTAGCAATAGAGTTCTAATGCTACTTAAATCACGAATTCGCATCTCATTTATATGTTTCGTGATAAGATATAATATTCATTGCGAAGTTTCATGTACACCTCGTATTCACTTCAAAAGAATGTAAATGCGACACTTCCATGCTAGGAAATAGCGTCTGCAGAACTCTACGCGTCGAGGCAATAGAGTTCTAATGCTTCATAAAACGCGATATCGCATCTCACTTCTATGTTTCACGAGAAGATATAATGTTCTTTCCGAAGTGTCATTTATACCTCGTATTCACTTCAAAAGAATGTAAATGCGACTATTGCTTGCTAGCAAATGGCGTTTGCAGATGTCTACGTATCGTAGAAATAGAGTTCTAATGCTTCTTATATCGCGATATCGCATCTCATTCCTATGTTTCGTGATAAGTTATAATATTCATTCTGAAGTGTCATGTATGCCTCGTATTCACTTCAAAAGAATGTAAATGCGAATCCTCCTTGCTAGGAAGTAGCGTTTGCAGGTGTCTACGTATCGTAGCAATAGAGTTCTAATGCTTCTCAAAACGTGATATCGCTTCTCATTTCTATGCTTCATGATAAGATATAATATTCATTGCGAAGTGTCATGTATACCTCGTATTCACTCCAAACGAATGTAAATGCGACACTTCTTTGCTAGGAAATAGCGTTTGCAGATGTCTCCGCATCGAGGCCATAGAGTTTTATTGCTTCTTAAAACGCGATATCGCATCTCTCTTCTATGTTTCATGATAAGATACAATATTCATTGCGAAGTGTCATGTACACCTCGTATTCACTTCAAAAGAATGTAAGTGCGACATTTCCATGCTAGGATATAGCGTTTGCAGATGTGTCCGCTTCGAGGCCATAGAGTTCTAATGCTTCTCAAACGCGATATCGCAACTCACTTCTATGTTTCGTGATAAGATATAATATTCATTGCGAAGTGTCATGTATACCTCGTATTAACTTCAAAAGAATGTAAGTGCGACACTTCCATGCTAGGAAATAGCGTTTGCAGATATCACCGCATCGAGGCCATAGAGTTTTAATGCTTCTTACAACGCAATGTCGCATCTCACTTCTATGTTTCATTATAAGGTATAATATTCATTGCGAAGTGTCATGTATACCTCGTATTCACTTCAAAAGAATGTAAATGCGACAATTCCATGCTAGGAAATAGCGTCTGCAGATCTCTACGCGTCGAGGCAATAGAGCTCTAATGCTACTTAAATCGCGAAATCGCATCTCACTTCTATGTTTCGTGATAAGATATAATATTCATTGCGAAGTGTCATGTATACCTCGTATTCACTTCAAAAGAATGTATGTGCGACACTTCCATGCTAGGAAATAGCGTTTGCAGATATCACCGCATCGAGGCCATAGAGTTTTAATGCTTCTTACAACGCAATGTCGCATCTCACTTCTATGTTTCATTATAAGGTATAATATTCATTGCGAAGTGTCATGTATACCTCGTATTCTCTCCAAACGAATGAAAATGCGACACTACCTTGCTAGGAAGTAGCGTATTCAAATGTCTACGTATAGTAGCAAAAGGGTTCTAATGCTACTTAAATCGCAATATCGCATCACATTTATATGTTTCGTGACAAGATATAATATTCATTGCGAAGTGTCATGTACACCTCGTATTCAATTCAAAAGAAAGTAAGTGAGACTATTGCTTGCTAGGAAATAGCGTTTGCAGATGTCTACGAATCATAGCAATAGAGTTCTAATCCTACTCAAATCGCGATATCGCATCTAATTTATATGTTTCGTGATAAGATATAATATTCATTGCGAAGTGTCATGTGTACCTCGTATTCAATTCAAAAGAATGTAAATGCGACGTTTCCATCCTTGGAAATAGCGTTTGCAGATGTCTACGTTTCGTAGCAAAAGGTTCCTAATGCTTCTTAAAACGAGATGTCACATTTCATTTCTATGTTTGGTGATAAGATACAATATTCATTGCGAAGTGTCATGTATACCTCGTATTCACTCCAAACGAATGTAAATGCGACACTTCCTTGCTAGGAAATAGCGTTTGCAGATGCCTGAGTATCGTAGCAATAGGGTTCTAATGCTTCCTAGATCGCGATATCGCATCTCTCTTATATGTTTCATGATAAGATATACTATTCATGGCGAAATGTCATGTATACCTCGTATTCACTCCAAAAGAATGTAAATGCGACTATTGCTTGCTAGGAGATAGCGTTTGCAGATGTCTACGTATCGTAGCAATAGAGTTCTAATGCTACTTAAATCACGAATTCGCATCTCATTTATATGTTTCGTGATAAGATATAATATTCATTGCGAAGTGTCATGTACACCTCGTATTCACTTCAAAAGAATGTAAATGCGACACTTCCATGCTAGAAAATAGCGTCTGCAGAACTCTACGCGTCGAGGCAATAGAGTTCTAATGCTTCTTAAAACGCGATATCGCATCTCACTTCTCTGTTTCACGAGAAGATATAATGTTCTTTGCGAAGTGTCATTTATACCTCGTATTCACTTCAAAAGAATGTAAATGCGAATCTTCCTTGCTAGGAAATAACGTTTGCAGATGCCTACGTATCGTAGCAATAGAGTTCTAATGCTTCTTATATCGCGATATCGCATCTCATTCCTATGTTTCGTGATAAGTTATAATATTCATTCTGAAGTGTCATGTATGCCTCGTATTCACTTCAAAAGAATGTAAATGCGAATCTTCCTTGCTAGGAAGTAGCGTTTGCAGGTGTCTACGTATCGTAGCAATAGAGTTCTAATGCTTCTCAAAACGTGATATCGCATCTCATTTCTATGCTTCATGATAAGATATAATATTCATTGCGAAGTGTCATGTATACCTCGTATTCACTCCAAACGAATGTAAATGCGACACTTCTTTGCTAGGAAATAGCGTTTGCAGATGTCTCCGCATCGAGGCCATAGAGTTTTATTGCTTCTTAAAACGCGATATCGCATCTCTCTTCTATGTTTCATGATAAGATACAATATTCATTGCGAAGTGTCATGTACACCTCGTATTCACTTCAAAAGAATGTAAGTGCGACATTTCCATGCTAGGATATAGCGTTTGCAGATGTGTCCGCTTCGAGGCCATAGAGTTCTAATGCTTCTCAAACGCGATATCGCATCTCATTTCTATGTTTCGTGATAAGATATAATATTCATTGCGAAGTGTCATGTACACCTCGTATTCACTACAAAAGAATGTAAATGCGACACTTCCTTGCTAAGAAATAGCTTATTCAGATGTCTACGTACCGTAGCAATGGAGTTCTAATGCTACTTAAATCGCGATATCGCATCTCATTTCTATGTTTCGTGATAAGATATAATATTCATTGCGAAGTGCCATGTACAACTCGCATTCAATTCAAAAGAAAGTAAATGCGACTATTGCCTGCTAGGAAATAGCGTTTGCAGATGTCTATGTATCGTAGCAATAGAGTTCTAATGCTACTTAAATCGCGATATCGCATACCATTTATATGTTTCGTGATAAGATATAATTTTCATTGCGAAGTGTCATGTATACCTCGTATTCACTTCAAAAGGATGTAAATGCGACAATTCCATGCTAGGAAATAGCGTCTGCAGATCTCTACGCGTCGAGGCAATAGAGCTCTAATGCTACTTAAATCGCGAAATCGCATCTCATTTCTATGTTTCGTGATAAGATATAATATTCATTGCGAAGTGTCATGTATACCTCGTATTCACTTCAAAAGAATGTAAGTGCGACACTTCCATGCTAGGAAATAGCGTTTGCAGATATCACCGCATCGAGGCCATAGAGTTTTAATGCTTCTTACAACGCAATGTCGCATCTCACTTCTATGTTTCATTATAAGGTATAATATTCATTGCGAAGTGTCATGTATACCTCGTATTCTCTCCAAACGAATGAAAATGCGACACTACCTTGCTAGGAAATAGCGTATTCAAATGTCTACGTATAGTAGCAAAAGGGTTCTAATGCTACTTAAATCGCAATATCGCATCACATTTATATGTTTCGTGACAAGATATAATATTCATTGCGAAGTGTCATGTACACCTCGTATTCAATTCAAAAGAAAGTAAGTGAGACTATTGCTTGCTAGGAAATAGCGTTTGCAGATGTCTACGAATCATAGCAATAGAGTTCTAATCCTACTCAAATCGCGATATCGCATCTCATTTATATGTTTCGTGATAAGATATAATATTCATTGCGAAGTGTCATGTGTACCTCGTATTCAATTCAAAAGAATGTAAATGCGACGTTTCCATCCTTGGAAATAGCGTTTGCAGATGTCTACGTTTCGTAGCAAAAGGTTCCTAATGCTTCTTAAAACGAGATGTCACATTTCATTTCTATGTTTGGTGATAAGATACAATATTCATTGCGAAGTGTCATGTATACCTCGTATTCACTCCAAACGAATGTAAATGCGACACTTCCTTGCTAGGAAATAGCGTTTGCAGATGCCTGAGTATCGTAGCAATAGGGTTCTAATGCTTCCTAGATCGCGATATCGCATCTCATTTATATGTTTCGTGATAAGATATAATATTCATTGCGAAGTGTCATGTATACCTCGTATTCTCTCCAAACGAATGTAAATGCGACACTTCCTTGCTAGGAAATAGCGTTTGCAGATGCCTGAGTATCGTAGCAATAGGGTTCTAATGCTTCCTAGATCGCGATATCGCATCTCTCTTCTATGTTTCATGATAAGATATACTATTCATGACGAAGTGTCATGTATACCTCGTATTCACTCCAAAAGAATGTAAATGCGACTATTGCTTGCTAGGAGATAGCGTTTGCAGATGTCTACGTATCGTAGCAATAGAGTTCTAATGCTTCTTAGATCGCGATATCGCATCTCATTTCTATGTTTCGTGATAAGTTATAATATTCATTCTGAAGTGTCATGTATACCTCTTATTCACTTCAAAAGAATGTAAATGCGAATCTTCCTTGCTAGGAAAAAGCGTTTGGAGATGCCTACGTATCGTAGCAATGGAGTTCTAATGCTTCTTAAAACGCGATATCGCATCTCTATTCTATGTTTCCTGATAAGATATAATATTCATTGCGAAGTGTCTAGTATCCCTCGTATTCACTTCAAAAGAACGTAAATGCGACTATTGCTTGCTAGGATATAGCGTTTGCAGATGTCTACGTAACGCAGCAATAGAGTTCTAATGCTACTTAAATCGCGATTTCGCATCTCATTTATATGTTTCGTGATAAGATATAATATTCATTGCGAAGTGTCATGTATACCTCGTATTCTCTCCAAACGAATGTAAATGCGACACTTCCTTGCTAGGAAATAGCGTTTGCAGATGCCTGAGTATCGTAGCAATAGGGTTCTAATGCTTCCTAGATCGCGATATCGCATCTCTCTTCTATGTTTCATGATAAGATATACTATTCATGACGAAGTGTCATGTATACCTCGTATTCACTCCAAAAGAATGTAAATGCGACTATTGCTTGCTAGGAGATAGCGTTTGCAGATGTCTACGTATCGTAGCAATAGAGTTCTAATGCTTCTTAGATCGCGATATCGCATCTCATTCCTATGTTTCGTGATAAGTTATAATATTCATTCTGAAGTGTCATGTATACCTCGTATTCACTTCAAAAGAATGTAAATGCGAATCTTCCTTGCTAGGAAAAAGCGTTTGGAGATGCCTACGTATCGTAGCAATGGAGTTCTAATGCTTCTTAAAACGCGATAACGCATCTCTATTCTATGTCTCCTGATAAGATATAATATTCATTGCGAAGTGTCTAGTATCCCTCGTATTCACTTCAAAAGAACGTAAATGCGACTATTGCTTGCTAGGATATAGCGTTTGCAGATGTCTACGTAACGCAGCAATAGAGTTCTAATGCTACTTAAATCGCGATTTCGCATCTCATTTATATGTTTCGTGGTAAGATATAATATTCATTAAGAAGTGTCATGTATACCTCGTATTCTCTCCAAACGAATGTAAATGCGACACTTCCTTGCTAGGAAATAGCGTTTTCAGATGCCTGAGTATCGTAGCAATAGGGTTCTAATGCTTCCTAGATCGCGATATCGCATCTCTCTTCTATGTTTCATGATAAGATATACTATTCATGACGAAGTGTCATGTATACCTCGTATTCACTCCAAAAGAATGTAAATGCGACTATTGCTTGCTAGGAGATAGCGTTTGCAGATGTCTACGTATCGTAACAATAGAGTTCTAATGCTACTTAAATCACGAATTCGCATCTCATTTATATGTTTCGTGATAAGATATAATATTCATTGCGAAGTGTCATGTACACCTCGTATTCACTTCAAAAGAATGTGAATGCGACACTTCCATGCTAGGAAATAGCGTCTGCAGAACTCTACGCGTCGAGGCAATAGAGTTCTAATGCTTCATAACGCGATATCGCATCTCACTTCTATGTTTCACGAGAAGATATAATGTTCTTTCCGAAGTGTCATTTATACCTCGTATTCACTTCAAAAGAATGTAAATGCGACTATTGCTTGCTAGCAAATAGCGTTTACAGATGTCTACGTATCGTAGAAATAGAGTTCTAATGCTACTTAAATCGCGATATCGCAACTCATTTATATGTATCGTGATGAGATATAATATTCATTGTGAAGTGTCATGTATACCTCGAATTCACATCAAAAGAATCTAAATGCGACATTTTGATGCTAGGAAATAGCCTTTGCAGATATCTCCGCATCGAGGCAATGGGGTTCTAATGCTTCTTATAACGCGATATCGCATCTCACCTTTATGTTACATGATAAGATATAATGTTCATTGCGGAGTGTCATGTATACCTCGTATTCTCTTCAAGAGAATGCAAATGCGACGTTTCCATCCTAGGAAATAGCGTTCGCAGATGTCTACGTATCGTAGCAATAGAATTCTAATGCTACTTAAATCGCGACATAGCATCTCATTTCTATGTTTCGTGATAAGATGTAATATTCATTGCGAAGTGTCATGTATACCTCATATTCACTTCAATAGAATGTAAATGCGACCATTGTTTGCTAGGAAATGGCGTTTGCAGATGTCTACGTATCGTAGGAATAGAGTTCTAATGCTACTTAAATCGCGATATCGCATCCCACATATATGTTTCGTGATAAGATATAATATTCATTGCGAAGTGTCATGTATACATCGCATTCACTTCAAAAGAATGTAAATGCGACGTTTCCATCCTTGAGAATATCGTTTGCAGATGTCTACGTATCGTAGCAATAGAGCTCTAATGCTTCTTAGATCGCGATATCGCATCAGATTTCTATGTTTCGTGATAAGGTATAATATTCATTGCGAAGTGTCATGTACACCTCGTATTCACGTCAAAAGAATGTAAATGCGACACTTCCATCCTAGGAAATAGCTCCTGCAGATGTCTACGCGTCGAGGCAATAGAGTTCTAATGCTTCTTAAAACGCGACATCGCATCTGGATTCTATGTTTCATGATAAGATATAATATTCATTGCGAAGAGTCATGTATACCTCATATTCAATTCAAAAGAATGTAAATGCTAATATTCCTTGCTAGGAAATAACGTTTGCAGATGCCTACGTTTCGTAGAAATAGAATTCTAATGCTTTTTAGATCGCGAAATCGCATCTCATTTCTATGTTTCGTGATAAGTTATAATATTCATTCCGAAGTGTCACGTGTACCTCGAATTCACTTCAGGAGAATGTAAATGCGACACTTCCATGCTAGGAAATAGCGTTTGCAGATATCTCCGCATCGAGGCAATAGGGTTCTAATGTTTCCTAAAACGCGATATCGCGTCTCACTTCTATGTTACATGATAAGATGTAATGTTCATTGCGAAGTGTCATGTATACCTCGTATTCACTTCAAAAGAATGTAAATGCGACACTTCGATCCTAGGAAATAGCGTTTGCAGATGTCTACGTATCGTAGCAATAGAGTTCTGATGTTTCTCAAAACGCGATATCGCATCCCATTTCTATGCTTCATGACAAGATATAATATTGATTGCGAAGCGTCACGTATACCTCGTATTCACTCCAAACGAATGTAAATGCGACATTTCCTTGCTAGGAAATAGCGTTTGCAGATGTCTACGTATCGTAGCAATAGAGTTCTAATGTTTCTCAAAACGCGATATCGCATCTCATTTCTATGCTTCATGATAAGATATAATATTGTTTGCGAAGCGTCATGTATACCTCGTATTCACTCTAAACGAATGTAAATGCGACATTTCCTTGCTAGGAAATAAAGTATTCAGATGTCTACGTATCGTAGCAATAGAGTTCTAGTGCTACTTAAATCGCGATATCGCATCTCATTTCTATGTTTCGTGATAAGTTATAATATTCATTCTGAAGTGTCACGTGTACCTCGAATTCACTTCAAGAGAATGTAAATGCGACACTTCCATGCTAGGAAATAGCGTTTGCAGATGTCTACGTATCGTAGCAATAGAGTTCTAATGCTACTTAAATCGCGATATCGCATCTCATTTCTATGCTTCGTGATAAGATATAATATTCATTGCGAAGTGTCACGTATACCTCGTATTCACTCCAAACGAATGTAAATGCGACACATCCTAGCTAGGAAATAGCGTATTCAGATGTCTACGTATCGTAGCAATAGAGTTCTAGTGCTACTTAAATCGCGATATCGCATCTCATTTCTATGTTTCGTGATAAGTTATAATATTCATTCTGAAGTGTCACGTGTACCTCGAATTCACTGCAAAAGAATGTAAATGCGACACTTCCATGCTGGGAAATAGGGTTTGCAGATATCTCCGCATCGAGGCAATAGGGTTCTAATGCTTCTTAAAACGCGATATCGCATCTCACTTCTATGTTACATGATAAGATATAATGTTCATTGCGAAGTGTCATGTGTACCTCGTATTCACTCCAAACGAATGTAAATGTGACACTTCCTTGCTAGGGAATAGAGTTTGCTGATGCCTGAGTATCGTAGCAATAGTGTTCTAATGCTTCTTAGATCGCGATATCGCATCTCATTTCTATGTTTCGTGATAAGTTATAATATTCATTACGAAGTGTCATGTACACCTCGTATTCACGTCAAAAGAATGTAAATGCGACACTTCCATGCTAGGAAATAGCGTCTTCAGATGTCTACGCGTCGAGGCAATAGAGTTCTAATGCTTCTTAAAACGCGATATCGCATCTCACTTCTATGTTACATGATAAGATATAATATTCATTGCGAAGTGTCATGTATACCTCGTATTCACTCCAAACGAATGTAAATGCGACACTTCTTTGCTAGGAAATAGCGTTTGCTGATGCCTGAGTATCGTAGCAATAGGGTTCTAATGCTCCTTATGACGCGATATCGCATCTCACTTTTGTGTTACATGATAAGATATAGTGTTCATAGCGACGTGTCATGTATACCTCGTATTCACTTCAAAAGAATGTAAATGCGAATCTTCCTTGCTAGGAAATAGCGTTTGCAGATGCCTACGTATCGTAGCAATAGAGTTCTAATGCTTCTCAAAACGCGATATCGCATCTCATTTCTGTGCTTCGTGATAAGATATAATATTCATTGCGAAGTGACATGTACACATCGTATTCACTTCAAAAGAATGTAAGTGCGACACTTCCATGCTAGGAAATAGCGTTTGCAGATGTCTCCGCATCGAGGCCATACAGTTCTAATGCTTCTTTAATTGCGATATCGCATCTCTCTTCTATGTTTCATGATAAGTTATAATATTCATTCCGAAGTGTCATGTATACCTCGAATTCACTTCAAGAGAATGTAAATGCGACACTTCCATGCTAGGAAATAGCGTTTGCAGATATCTCCGCATCGAGGCAATAGGGTTCTAATGATTCTTATGACGCGATATCGCATCTCACTTTTGTTTTACATGATAAGATATAGTGTTCATAGCGAAGTGTCATGTATACCTCGTATTCAGTTCAAAAGAATGTAAATGCGAATCTTCCTTGCTAGGAAATAGCGTTTGCAGATGCCTACGTATCGTAGCAATAGAGTTCCAATGATTCTTAGATCGCTATATCGCATCTCATTTCTATGTTTCGTGATAAGTTATAATATTCATTCTGAAGTGTCATGTATACCTCGTATTCACTTCAAAAGGATGTAAATGCGAATCTTCCTTGCTAGGAAGTAGCGTTTGCAGATGTCTACGTATCGTAGCAATAGAGTTCTAATGCTTCTCAAAACGCGATATCGCATCTCATTTCTATGCTTCGTCATAAGATATAATATTCATCGCGATGTGTCATGTATACCTCGTATTAACTCCAAACGAATGTAAGTGCGACACTTCCTTGCTAGGAAATAGCGTCTGCAGATGTCTACGCGTCGAGGCAATAGAGTTCTAATGCTTCTTAAAACGCGATATCGCATCTCACTTCTGTGTTTCATTATAAGATATAATATTCATTGCGAAGAGTCATGTATACCTCGTATTCACTCCAAAAGAATGTAAATGCGACTATTGCTTGCTAGGAAATAGCGTTTGCAGATGTCTATGTATCGTAGCAATAGCTATCTAATGCTACATAAATCGCGATATCGCATCTCATTTATATGTTTCGTGATAAGATATAATATTCATTGCGAAGTGTCATGTATACCTCGTATTCACTTCAGAAGAATGTAAGTGCGACACTTCCATGCTAGGAAATAGCGTTTGCAGATGTCTCCGCATCGAGGCAATAGAGGTCTAATGCTTCTTAGAATGCGATATCGCATCTCATTTATATGTTTCGTGATAAGATATAATATTCATTGCGAAGTGTCATGTATACCTCGTAGTCACATCAAGGGAATGTAAATGCGACTATTGCTTGCTAGGAAATAGCGTTTGCAGATGTCTACGTATCGTAGCAATAGAGTTCTAATGCTACTTAAATCGCGATATCGCATCTCATTTCTATGTTTCGTGATAAGATATAATATTCATTGCGAAGTGTCATGTACACCTCGTGTTCACTACAAAACAATGTAAATGCGACACTTCCATGCTAGGAAATAGCGTCTGTAGATGTCTAGGCGTCGAGGCAATAGAGTTCTAATACTTCTTAAAACGCGTTATCGCATTTCATTTCTATGCTTCGTGATAAGATATAATATTCATTGCGAAGTGTCATGTACACCTCGTATTCACTTCAAAAGAATGTAAGTGCGACACTTACATGCTAGGAAATAGCGTTTGCAGATGTCTCCGCATCGAGGCCATAGAGTTCTAATGCTTCTTAAAACGCGATACCGCATCTCTCTTCTATGTTTCATGATAAGATATAATATTCATTGCGAAGTGTCATGTATACCTCGTATTCGCTCCAAACGAATGTAAATGCAACACTTCCTTGCTAGGAAATAGCTTATTCAGATCTCTACGTATCGTAGCAGTAGAATTCTAATGCTTCTTAAAACGCGATATCGCATCTAACTTCTATGTTTCATGATAAGATATAATATTCATTGCGGAGTGTCATGTATACGTCGTGTTCACTCCAAGAGAATGTAAATCCGACTATTCCTTGCTAGGAAATAGCGTTTGCAGATGTCTACGTATCGTAGCAATAGCGTTCTAATGCTACTTAAATCGCGATTTCAGATCTCATTTATATGTTTCGTGATAAGATATAATATTCATTGCGTAGTATCTTGTATACCTCGTAGTCACTTCAATGGAATGTAAATGCGACTATTGCTTGCTAGGAAATAGCGTTTGCAGATGTCTACGTATCGTAGCAATACAGTTCTAATGCTTCTCAAAACACGATATCGCATCTCATTTCTATGTTTCCTGATAAGATATAATATTCATTGCGAAGTGTCGTGCATACCTCCTATTCACTCCAAACGAATGTAAATGCGACACTTCCTTGCTAGGAAATGGCGTCTGCAGATGTCTACGCATCGATGCAATAGAGTTCTAATGCTTCTTTAAACGCGATATCGCATCTCATTTCTATGTTTCGTGATAAGAAAGAATATTCATTGCGAATGGTCATGTATACCTTGTATTCACTTCAAAAGAATGTAAGTGCGACTATTGCTTGCTAGGAAATAGCGTTTGCAGATGTCTACGTATCGTAGCAATAGCGTTCTAATGCTACTTAAATCGCCATATGACACCTCATTTATATGTTTCGTGATAAGATATAATATTCATTCCGAAGTGTCATGTATACCTCGAATTCACTTCAAAAGAATGTAAATGCGACACTTCCATGCTAGGAAATAGCGTTTGCTGATGTCTCCGCACCGATGCCATAGAGTTCTAATGCTTCTTAAAACGCGATATCGCATCCCTCTTCTATGTTACATGATAAGATATAATGTTCATTGCGAAGTGTCATGTATACCGCGTATTCACTTCAAAAGAATGTAAATGCGACTATTCCTTGCTAAGAAATAGCGTTTGCAGATACCTACGTATCGCAGCAAAATAGCTCTGATGCTTCTTAGATCGCGATATCGCAGCTCATTTCTATGTTTCATGATAAGGTATAATATACATTGCGAAGTGTCACGTACACCTCTTATTCACTTCAATTGAATGTAAATGCGACACTTCATTGCTTGGATGTAGCGTTTGCAGATGTCTAAATTTCGTAGCAATAGAGTTCTAACGCTTCTTAAAACGCGATATCGCATCTCATTCCTATGTTTGATGATAAGATATAATATTCATTGTGAAGTGTCATGTATACCTCGTATTCACATCAAAAGAATGTAAATGCGACTATTCCTTGCTAGGGCATAGCGTTTGCAGATGGCTACGTATCGTAGCAATAGAGTTCTAATGCTTCTTAGATCGCGACATCGCATCTCATTTCTATGTTTCGTGACAAGATATAATATTCATTCCGAAGTGTCATGTAAATCTCGAATTCACTTCAAAAGAATGTAAATGCGACTATTGCTTGCTAGGAAATAGCGTCCGCAGATGTCTACGCATCGAGGCAATAGTGTTCTAATGCTTCTTAAAACGCGATATCGCATCTCATTTCTATGTTTCGTGATAAGAAAGAATATTCATTGCGAATGGTCATGTATACCTTGTATTCACTTCAAAAGAATGTAAATGCGACTATTGCTTGCTAGGAAATAGCGTTTGCAGATGTCTACTTATCGTAGCAATAGCGTTCTAATGCTACTTAAATCGCGATATGACACCTCATTTATATGTTTCGTGATAAGATATAATATTCATTGCGAAGTGTCATGTATACCTCGTATTCACTACAAAAGAATGTAAATGCGACAGTTCCATGCTAGGACATATCGTCAGCAGATGTCTGCGCGTCGAGGCAATAGAGTTCTAATACTCCTTAAAACGCGATATCGCATCTCTCTTCTATGTTTCATGATAAGATATAATATTCATTGCGAAGTGTCATGTATACCACCTCTTCTCTCCAAACGAATGTAAACGCGACACTTCCTTGCTAGGAACTAGCGTATTCAGATGTCTACGTATCGTAGCAAAAGGGTTCTAATGCTACTTAAATCGCGATATCGCATCTCATTTCTATTTTCGTGATAAGATATAATATTCATTGCGAAGTGTCATGTACACCTCGTATTCACTTCAAACGAAAGTAAATACGACTATTGCTTGCTAGGAAATAGCGTTTGCAGATATCTACGTATCGTAGCAATAGAGTTCTAATGCTACTTAAATCGCTATATCGCATCCCACTTATATGTTTCGTGATAAGATATAATATTCATTGCAAAGTGTCATGTACACCTCGTATTCACTTCAAAAGAATGTAAATGCGACACATCCATGCTAGGAAATAGCGTCTGCAGATGTCTACACGTCGAGGCAATAGAGTTCTAATGCTTCTTAAAACGCGATATCGCATCTCACATCTATGTTTCATGATAAGATATAATATTCATTGCGAAGTGTCATGTATACATCGTATTCACTTCAAAAGAATGTAAATGCGACTATTCCTTGCTAGGAAATAGCGTTTGCAGAAGTCTCCGCTTCGAGGCAATAGAGGTCTAATGCTTCTTAGAATGCGATATCGCATCTCATTTATATGTTTCGTGATAAGATATTATATTCATTGCGAAGTGTCATGTATACCTCGTAGTCACTTCAGGGGAATGTAAATGCGACTATTGCTTGCTAGGAAATAGCGTTTGCAGATGTCTACGTATCGTAGCAATAGAGTCCTAATGCTTCTCAAAACGCGATATCGCATCTCTCTTCTATGTTTCATGATAAGATATAATATTCATTGCGAAGTGTCATGTATACCTCGTATTCGCTCCAAACGAATGTAAATGCAACACTTCCTTGCTAGGAAATAGCTTATTCAGATCTCTACGTATCGTAGCAATAGAATTCTAATGCTTCTTAAAACGCGATATCGCATCTAACTTCTATGTTTCATGATAAGATATAATATTCATTGCGGAGTGTCATGTATACGTCGTGTTCACTCCAAGAGAATGTAAATCCGACTATTCCTTGCTAGGAAATAGCGTTTGCAGATGTCTACGTATCGTAGCAATAGCGTTCTAATGCTACTTAAATCGCGATTTCAGATCTCATTTATATGTTTCGTGATAAGATATAATATTCATTGCGTAGTATCATGTATACCTCGTAGTCACTTCAAGGGAATGTAAATTGCGACTATTGCTTGCTAGGAAATAGCGTTTGCAGATGTCTACGTATCGTAGCAATACAGTTCTAATGCTTCTCAAAACACGATATCGCATCTCATTTCTATGTTTCCTGATAAGATATAATATTCATTGCGAAGTGTCATGCATACCTCCTATTCACTCCAAACGAATGTAAATGCGACACTTACTTGCTAGGAAATGGAGTCTGCAGATGTCTACGCATCGATGCAATAGAGTTCTAATGCTTCTTTAAACGCGATATTGCATCTCATTTCTATGTTTCGTGATAAGAAAGAATATTCATTGCGAATGGTCATGTATACCTTGTATTCACTTCAAAAGAATGTAAATGCGACACTTCCATGCTAGGAAATAGCGTTTGCTGATGTCTCCGCACCGATGCCATAGAGTTCTAATGCTTCTTAAAACGCGATATCGCATCTCTCTTCTATGTTACATGATAAGATATAATGTTCATTGCGAAGTGTCATGTATACCGCGTATTCACTTCAAAAGAATGTAAATGCGACTATTCCTTGCTAAGAAATAGCGTTTGCAGATACCTACGTATCGCAGCAAAAGAGCTCTAATGCTTCTTAGATCGCGATATCGCAGCTCATTTCTATGTTTCATGATAAGGTATAATATACATTGCGAAGTGTCACGTACACCTCTTATTCACTTCAATTGAATGTAAATGCGACACTTCATTGCTTGGATGTAGCGTTTGCAGATGTCTAAATTTCGTAGCAATAGAGTTCTAACGCTTCTTAAAACGCGATATCGCATCTCATTCCTATGTTTGATGATAGGATATAATATTCATTGTGAAGTGTCATGTATATCTCGAATTCACTTCAAAAGAATGTAAATGCGACTATTGCTTGCTAGGAAATAGCGTCTGCAGATGTCTACGCATCGAGGCAATAGTGTTCTAATGCTTCTTAAGACGCGATATCGCATCTCATTTCTATGTTTCATGATAAGATATAATATTCATTGCGAAGTGTCATGTATACCTCGTATTCTCTCCAAACGAATGTAAATGCAACACTTCCTTGCTAGGAAATAGCTTATTCAGATCTCTACGTATCGTAGCAATAGAATTCTAATGCTTCTTAAAACGCGATATCGCATCTCACTTCTATGTTTCATGATAAGCTATAATATTCATTGCGGAGTGTCATGTATACCTCGTGATCACTCCAAAAGAATGTAAATGCGACTATTCCTTGCTAAGAAATAGCGTTTGCAGATGTCTCCGCATCGAGGCAATAGAGGTCTAATGCTTCTTAGAATGCGATATCGCATCTCATTTATATGTTTCGTGATAAGATATAATATTCATTGCGAAGTGTCATGTATACCTCGTAGTCACATCAAGGGAATGTAAATGCGACTATTGCTTGCTAGGAAATAGCGTTTGCAGATGTCTACGTATCGTAGCAATAGAGTTCTAATGCTACTTAAATCGCGATATCGCATCTCATTTCTATGTTTCGTGATAAGATATAATATTCATTGCGAAGTGTCATGTATACCTCGTATTCACTTCAAAAGAATGTAAGTGCGACACTTCCATGCTAGGAAATAGCGTTTGCAGATGTCTCCGCATCGAGGCCATAGAGTTCTAATGCTTCTTACAACGCGATATAGCATCTCTCTTCTATGTTTCATGATAAGATATAATATTCATTGCGAAGTGTCATGTATATGTCGTACTCACTTCAAAAGAATGTAAATGCGAATCTTGCTTGCTAGGAAATAGCGTTTGCAGATGTCTACGTATCGTAGCAAAAGATTTCTAATGCTTCTTAAAACGCGAAATCGCCTTTCACTTCTATGTATCAAGATAAGATATAATATTCATTGCGAAGTGTCATGTATACCTCGTATTCACTACAAAAGAATGTAAATGCGACAGTTCCATGCTAGGACATATCGTCAGCAGATGTCTGCGCGTCGAGGCAATAGAGTTCTAATGCTCCTTAAAACGCGATATCGCATCTCTCTTCTATGTTTCATGATAAGATATAATATTCATTGCGAAGTGTCATGTACACCTCGTGTTCACTGCAAAACAATGTAAATGCGACACTTCCATGCTAGGAAATAGCGACTGTAGATGTCTAGGCGTCGAGGCAATAGAGTTCTAATACTTCTTAAAACGCGATATCGCATTTCATTTCTATGCTTCGTGATAAGATATAATATTCATTGCGAAGTGTCATGTACACCTCGTATTCACTTCAAAAGAATGTAAGTGCGACACTTACATGCTAGGAAATAGCGTTTGCAGATGTCTCCGCATCGAGGCCATAGTGTTCTAATGCTTCTTAAAACGCGATACCGCATCTCTCTTCTATGTTTCATGATAAGATATAATATTCATTGCGAAGTGTCATGTATACCTCGTATTCGCTCCAAACGAATGTAAATGCAACACTTCCTTGCTAGGATATAGCTTATTCAGATCTCTACGTATCGTAGCAATAGAATTCTAATGCTTCTTAAAACGCGATATCGCATCTAACTTCTATGTTTCATGATAAGATATAATATTCATTGCGGAGTGTCATGTATACGTCGTGTTCACTCCAAGAGAATGTAAATCCGACTATTCCTTGCTAGGAAATAGCGTTTGCAGATGTCTACGTATCGTAGCAATAGCGTTCTAATGCTACTTAAATCGCGATTTCAGATCTCATTTATATGTTTCGTGATAAGATATAATATTCATTGCGTAGTATCATGTATACCTCGTAGACACTTCAAGGGAATGTAAATGCGACTATTGCTTGCTAGGAAATAGCGTTTGCAGATGTCTACGTATCGTAGCAATACAGTTCTAATGCTTCTCAAAACACGATATCGCATCTCATTTCTATGTTTCCTGATAAGATATAATATTCATTGCGAAGTGTCATGCATACCTCCTATTCACTCCAAACGAATGTAAATGCGACACTTCCTTGCTAGGAAATGGCGTCTGCAGATGTCTACGCATCGATGCAATAGAGTTCTAATGCTTCTTTAAACGCGATATTGCATCTCATTTCTATGTTTCGTGATAAGAAAGAATATTCATTGCGAATGGTCATGTATACCTTGTATTCACTTCAAAAGAATGTAAATGCGACTATTACTTGCTAGGAAATAGCGTTTGCAGATGTCTACGTATCGTAGCAATAGCGTTCTAATGCTACTTAAATCGCCATATGACACCTCATTTATATGTTTCGTGATAAGATATAATATTCATTCCGAAGTGTCATGTATACCTCGAATTCACTTCAAAAGAATGTAAATGCGACACTTCCATGCTAGGAAATAGCGTTTGCTGATGTCTCCGCACCGATGCCATAGAGTTCTAATGCTTCTTAAAACGCGATATCGCATCTCTCTTCTATGTTTCATGATAAGATATAATATTCATTGCGAAGTGTCATGTACACCTCGTATTCACTACAAAACAATGTAAATGCGACACTTCCATGCTAGGAAATAGCGTCTGCAGATGTCTAGGCGTCGAGGCAATAGAGTTCTAATGCTTCTTAAAACGCGATATCGCATCTCACTCCTATGTTTCATGATAAGATATAATTATTCATTGCAAAGTGTCATGTATACATTGTATTCACTTCAAAAGAATGTAAATTCGACACTTCCATGCTAGGAAATAGCGTCTGCAGATGTCTACACGTCGAGGCAATAGAGTTCTAATGCTTCTTGGATCGCGATATCGCATCTCATATATATGTTTCGTGAAAAGATATGATATTCATTGCGAAGTGTCATGTATACCTCGTATTCACTTCAAAAGAATGTAAATCCGACTACTCCTTGCTAGGAAATAGCGTTTGCAGATGCCAACGTATCGTAGCAATAGAGTTCTAATGCTACTTGAATCTCGACATCGCAACTCATTTATATGTATCGTGATGAGATATAATATTCATGGTGAAGTGTCATGTATACCTCGTATTCACTTCAAAGGAATGTAAGTGCGTCACTTCCATGCTAGGAAATAGCGTTTGCAGATGTCTACGTTTCGTAGCAATAGAGTTCTAATGCTACTTAAATCGCGATATCGCATCTCATTTCTATGTTTCGTGATAAGCAAGAATATTCATTGCGAATGGTCATGTATACATTGTATTCACTTCAAAAGAATGTAAATGCGACTATTCCTTGCTAGAAAATAGCGTTTGCAGATGTCTACGTATCGTAGGAATAGAGTTCTAATGCTACTTAAATCGCGATATCGCATCCCATTTACATGTTTCGTTATAAGATATAATGTTCATTGCGAAGTGTCATGTATACCTCGTATTCACTTCAAAAGAATGTAAATGCGACTATTGCTTGCTAGGAAATAGCGTTTGCAGATGACTACGTATCGTAGCAATAGAGTTCTAATGCTACTTATATCGCGATACCACATCTCATTTCTATGTTTCGTAGTAAGATATAATATTCATTGCGAAGTGTCATGTATACCTCGTACTCACTTCAAAAGAATGTAAATGCGACAATTCCTTGCTAGGAAATAGCGTTTGCAGATGTCTACGTTTCGTAGCAATAGAGTTCTAATGCTACTTAAATCGCGATATCGCATCTCATTTCTATGTTTCGTGATAAGTTATAATATTCATACCGAAGTGTCATGTATACCTCGAATTCACTTCAAAAGAATCTAAATGCGACATTTCCATGCTAGGAAATAGCCCTTGCAGATATCTCCGCATTGAGGCAATAGATTCCTAATGCTTCTTAAAACGAGATGTCGCATTTCATTTCTATGTTACGTGATAAGATATAATATTCATTGCGAAGTGTCATGTATACCTCGTATTCACTTCAAAAGAATGTAAATGCGACTATTGCTTGCTAGGAAATAGCGTTTGCAGATGTCTACGTATCGTAGCAATAGAGTTCTAATGCTACTTAAATCGCGATATGATACCTCATTTATATATTTCGTGATAAGATATAATATTCATTGCGAAGTGTCATGCATACCTCGTATTCACTTCAAAAGAATGTAAATGCGACTATTCCTTGCTAGGAAATAGCGTTTGCAGATGTCTACGTATCGTAGCAATGGAATTCTAATCCTACTTAAATCGCGATATCGCATCTCATTCCTATGTTTCGTGATAAGCAAGAATATTCATTGCGAATGGTCATGTATACCTTGTATTCACTTCAAAAGAATGTAAATGCGACACTTCCATGCTAGGAAATAGCGTTTGCAGATGTCTCCGCATCAAGGCCATAGAGATCTAATGCTTCCTAGAACGAGATATCGCATCTCTCTTCTTTTTTTCATGATAAGATATAATATACATTGCGAAGTGTCATGCATACCTCGTATTCACTTCAAAAGAATGTAAATGCGACTATTGCTTGCTAGGAAATAGCGTTTGCAGATGTCTACGTATCGTAGCAATAGAGTTCTAATGCTACTTAATTCGCGATATGACACCTCATTTATATATTTCGTGATAAGATATAATATTCATTGCGAAGTGTCATGCATACCTCGTATTCACTTCAAAAGAATGTAAATGCGACTATTCCTTGCTAGGAAATAGCGTTTGCAGATGTCTACGTATCGTAGCAATGGAATTCTAATGCTACTTAAATCGCGATATCGCATCTCATTTCTATGTTTCGTGATAAGCAAGAATATTCATTGCGAATGGTCATGTATACCTTGTATTCACTTAAAAGAATGTAAATGCGACACTTCCATGCTAGGAAATAGCGTTTGCAGATGTCTCCGCATCAAGGCCATAGAGATCTAATGCTTCCTAGAACGCGATATCGCATCTCTCTTCTTTTTTTCATGATAAGATATAATATACATTGCGAAGTGTCATGCATACCTCGTATTCTCTCCAAACGAATGTGAATGCGACACTTCTTTGCTAGGAAATGGCGTATTCAGTCGTCTACGTATCGTAGCAATAGAGTTCTAATGCTACTTAAATCGCGATATCGCATCTCATTTATATGTTTCGTGATAAGATATAATATTCATCGCGAAGTGTCATGTATACCTCGTATTCACTTCAAAAGAATGTAAATGCGACAATTCCTTGCTAGGAAATAGCGTTTGCAGATGTCTACGTTTCGTAGCAATAGAGTTCTAATGCTACTTATATCGCGATATCGCATGTCATTTCAATGTTTCGTGATAAGCAAGAATATTCGTTGCGAAGTGTCATGAATACCTCGCATTCACTTCGAAAGAACGTAAATGCGAAACTTCCTCGCTAGGAAATTGCGTTTGCAGATGTCTACGTATCGTAGCAATAGCTTTCTAATGCTACTTATATCGCGATATCACATCTCATTTCTATGTTTCGTAATAAGATATAATATTCATTGCGAAGTGTCACGTATACCTCGTATTCACTTCAAAAGAATGTAAATGCGACAATTCCTTGCTAGGAAATAGCGTTTGCTGATGTCTACGTTTCGTAGCAATAGAGTTCTGATGCTACTTAAATCGCGATATCGCATCTCATTTCTATGTTTCGTGATAAGTTATAATATTCATTCCGAAGTGTCATGTATACCTCGAATTCACTTCAAAAGAATCTAAATGCGACATTTCCATGCTAGGAAATAGCCCTTGCAGATATCTCCGCATTGATGCAATAGATTCCTAATGCTTCTAAAAACGAGATGTCGCATTTCATTTCTATGTTACGTGATAAGATATAATATTCATTGCGAAGTGTCATGTATACCTCGTATTCACTTCAAAAGAATGTAAATGCGACTATTCCTTGCTAGGAAATAGCGTTTGCAGATGTCTGCGTATCGTAGCAATAGAGTTCTAATGCTACTTAAATCGCGATATCGCATCTCATTCCTATGTTTCGTGATAAGCAAGAATATTCATTGCGAATGGTCATGTATACCTTGTATTCACTTCAAAAGAATGTAAATGCGACTATTCCTTGCTAGGAAATAGTGTTTGCAGATGTCTACGTATCGTAGGAATAGAGTTCTAATGCTACTTAAATCGCGATATCGCATCCCATTTACATGTTTCGTGATAAGATATAATGTTCATTGCGAAGTGTCATGTATACCTCGTACTCACTTCAAAAGAATGTAAATGCGACTACTGCTTGCTAGGAAATAGCGTTTGCACATGTCTACGTATCGTAGCAATAGAGTTCTAATGCTACTTAAATCGCGACATGACACCTCATTTATATATTTCGTGATAAGATATAATATTCATTGCGAAGTGTCATGTATACCTCGTATTCACTTCAAAAGAATGTAAATGCGACTATTCCTTGCTAGGAAATAGCGTTTGCAGATGTCTACGTATCGTAGCAATAGAGTTCTAATGCTACTTAAATCGCGATATGACACCTCATTTATATATTTCGTGATAAGATATAATATTCATCCCGAAGTGTCATGTATACCTCGAATTCACTTCAAAAGAATCTAAATGCGACATTTCCATGCTAGGAAGTAGCCCTTGCAGATATCTCCGCATTGAGGCAATAGATTCGTAATGCTTCTTAAAACGAGATGTCGCATTTCATTTCTATGTTACGTGATAAGATATAATATTCATTGCGAAGTGTCATGTATACCTCGTATTCACTTCAAAGGAATGTAAATGCGACTATTCCTGGCGAGGAAATAGCGTTTGCAGATGTCTACGTATCGTAGGAATAGAGTTCTAATGCTACTTAAATCGCGATATCGCATCCCATTTACATGTTTCGTGATAAGATATAATGTTCATTGCGAAGTGTCATGTATACCTCGCACTCGCTTCAAAAGAATGTAAATGCGACTATTGCTTGATAGGAAATAGCGTTTGCAGATGTCTACGTATCGTAGCAATAGATTTCTAATGCTACTTAAATCGCGATATGACACCTCATTTATATATTTCGTGATAAGATATAATATTCATTGCGAAGTGTCATGTATACCTCGTATTCACTTCAAAAGAATGTAAATGCGACTATTCCTTGCTAGGAAATAGCGTTTGCAGATGTCTACGTATCGTAGCAATAGAGTTCTAATGCTACTTAAATCGCGATATCGCATCTCATTTCTATGTTTCGTGATAAGCAAGAATATTCATTGCGAATGGTCACGTATACCTTGTATTCACTTCAAGAGAATGTAAATGCGACTATTCCTTGCTAGGAAATAGCGTTTGCAGATGTCTACGTATCGTAGCAATAGAGTTCTAATGCTACTTAAATCGCGATATCGCATCTCATTTCTATGTTTCGTGATAAGCAAGAATATTCATTGCGAATGGTCATGTATACCTTGTATTCACTTGAAAAGAATGTAAATGCGACACTTCCATGCTAGGAAATAGCGTTTGCAGATGTCTCCGCATCAAGGCCATAGAGATCTAATGCTTCTTAGAACGCGATATCGCACCTCTCATCTTTTTTTCATGATAAGATATAATGTTCATTGCGATGTGTCATGCATACCTCGTATTCTCTCCAAACGAATGTAAATGCGACACTTCTTTGCTAGGAAATGGCGTATTCAGTCGTCTACGTATCGTAGCAATAGAGTTCTAATGCTACTTAAATCGCGATATCGCATCTCATTTATATGTTTCGTGATAAGATATAATATTCATCGCGAAGTGTCATGTATACCTCGTATTCACTTCAAAAGAATGTAAATGCGACAATTCCTTGCTACGAAATAGCGTTTGCAGATGTCTACGTTTCGTAGCAATAGAGTTCTAATGCTACTTAAATCGCGATATCGCAACTCATTTCTATGTTTCGTGATAAGTTATAATATTCATCCCGAAGTGTCATGTATACCTCGAATTCACTTCAAAAGAATCTAAATGCGACATTTCCATGCTAGGAAATAGCCCTTGCAGATATCTCCGCATTGAGGCAATAGATTCCTAATGCTTCTTAAAACGAGATGTTGCATTTCATTTCTATGTTACGTGATAAGATATAATATTCATCGCGAAGTGTCATGTATACCTCGTATTCACTTCAAAAGAATGTAAATGCGACACTTCCATGCTAGGAAATAGCGTTTGCAGATGTCTACGTTTCGTAGCAATAGAGTTCTAATGCTACTTATATCGCGATATCACATCTCATTTCTATGTTTCGTAATAAGATATAATATTCATTGCGAAGTGTCATGTATACCTCGTATTCACTTCAAAAGAATGTAAATGCGACAATTCCTTGCTAGGAAATGGCGTTTGCAGATGTCTACGTTTCGTAGCAATAGATTTCTGATGCTACTTAAATCGCGATATCGCATCTCATTTCTATGTTTCGTGATAAGTTATAATATTCATCGCGAAGTGTCATGTATACCTCGTATTCACTTCAAAAGAATGTAAATGCGACTATTCCTTGCTAGGAAATAGCGTTTGCAGATGTCTACGTATCGTAGCAATAGAGATCTAATGCTACTTAAATCGCGATATCGCATCTCATTTCTATGTTTCGTGATAAGCAAGAATATTCATTGCGAATGGTCATGTATACCTTGTATTCACTTCAAAAGAATGTAAATGCGACTATTCCTTGCTAGGAAATAGCGTTTGCAGATGTCTACGTATCGTAGGAATAGACTTCTAATGCTACTTAAATCGCGATATCGCATCTCATTTCTATGTTTCGTGATAAGCAAGAATATTCATTGCGAATGGTCATGTAAATCGCGATATGACACCTCATATATATATTTCGTGATAAGATATAATATTCATTGCGAATGGTCATGTATACCTTATATTCACTTCAAAAGAATGTAAATGCGACACTTCCATGCTAGGAAATAGCGTTTGCAGATGTCTCCGCATCAAGGCCATAGAGATCTAATGCTTCCTAGAACGCGATATCGCATCTCTCTTCTTTTTTTCATGATAAGATACAAAATACATTGCGAAGTGTCATGCATACCTCGTATTCTCTCCAATCGAATGTAAATGCGACACTTCTTTGCTAGGAAATGGCGTATTCAGTCGTCTACGTATCGTAGCAATAGAGTTCTAATGCTACTTAAATCGCGATATCGCATCTCATTTATATGTTTCGTGATAAGATATAATATTCATCGCGAAGTGTCATGTATACCTCGTATTCACTTCAAAAGAATGTAAATGCGACAATTCCTTGCTAGGAAATAGCGTTTGCAGATGTCTACGTATCGTAGGAATAGAGTTCTGATGCTACTTAAATCGCGATATCGCATCCCATTTACATGTTTCGCGATAAGATATTATGTTCATTGCGAAGTGTCATGTATACCTCGTATTCACTTCAAAAGAATGTAAATACGACTATTGCTTGCTAGGAAATAGCGTTTGCAGATGTCTACGTATCGTAGCAATAGAGTTCTAATGCTACTTAAATCGCGATATGACACCTCATATATATATTTCGTGATAAGATATAATATTCATTGCGAAGTGTCATGTATACCTCGTATTCACTTCAAAAGAATGTAAATGCGACTATTCCTTGCTAGGAAATAGCGTTTGCAGATGTCTGCGTATCGTAGCAATAGGGTTCTAATGCTACTTAAATCGCGATATCGCATCTCATTTCTATGTTTCGTGATAAGCAAGAATATTCATTGCGAATGGTCATGTATACCTTGTATTCACTTCAAAAGAATGTAAATGCGACTATTCCTTGCTAGGAAATAGCGTTTGCAGATGTCTACGTATCGTATCAATAGAGTTCTAATGCTACTTAAATCGCGATATCGCATCTCATTTCTATGTTTCGTGATAAGCAAGAATATTCATTGCGAATGGTCATGTATACCTTGTATTCACTTCAAAAGAATGTAAATGCGACACTTCCATGCTAGGAAATAGCGTTTGCAGATGTCTCCGTATTAAGGCCATAGAGATCTAATGCTTCCTAGAACGCGATATCGCATCTCTCTTCTTTTTTCCATGATAAGATATAATATACATTGCGAAGTGTCATGCATACCTCGTATTCTCTCCAAACGAATGTAAATGCGACACTTCTTTGCTAGGAAATGGCGCAATTCAGTCGTTTACGTATCGTAGCCATAGAGTTCTAATGCTACTTAAATCGCGATATGACACCTCATTTATATATTTCGTGATAAGATATAATATTCATTGCGAATGGTCATGTATACCTTGTATTCACTTCAAAAGAATGTAAATGCGACTATTCCTTGCTAGGAAATAGCGTTTGCAGATGTCTACGTATCGTAGGAATAGAGTTCTAATGCTACTTAAATCGCGATATCGCATCCCATTTACATGTTTCGTGATAAGATATAATGTTCATTGCGAAGTGTCATGTATACCTCGTATTTACTTCAAAAGAATGTAAATGCGACAATTCCTTGCTAGGAAATAGCGTTTGCAGATGTCTACGTTTCGTAGCAATAGAGTTCTAATGCTACTTAAATCGCGATATCGCATGTCATTTCTATGTTTCGTGATAAGCAAGAATATTCGTTGCGAAGTGTCATGAATACCTCGCATTCACTTCAAAAGAACGTAAATGCGAATCTTCCTCGCTAGGAAATTACGTTTGCAGATGTCTACGTATCGTAGCAATAGCTTTCTAATGCTACTTATATCGCGATATCACATCTCATTTCTATGTTTCGTAATAAGATATAATATTCATTGCGAAGTGTCATGTATACCTCGTATTCACTTCAAAAGAATGTAAATGCGACAATTCCTTGCTAGGAAATAGCGTTTGCAGATGTCTACGTTTCGTAGCAATAGAGTTCTGATGCTACTTAAATCGCGATATCGCATTTCATTTCTATGTTACGTGATAAGATATAATATTCATCGCGAAGTGTCATGTATACCTCGTATTCACTTCAAAAGAATGTAAATGCGACACTTCCATGCTAGGAAATAGCGTTTGCAGATGTCTACGTTTCGTAGCAATAGAGTTCTAATGCTACTTATATCGCGATATCACATCTCATTTCTATGTTTCGTAATAAGATATAATATTCATTGCGAAGTGTCATGTATACCTCGTATTCACTTCAAAAGAATGTAAATGCGACAATTCCTTGCTAGGAAATGGCGTTTGCAGATGTCTACGTTTCGTAGCAATAGATTTCTGATGCTACTTAAATCGCGATATCGCATCTCATTTCTATGTTTCGTGATAAGTTATAATATTCATCGCGAAGTGTCATGTATACCTCGTGTTCACTTCAAAATAATGTAAATGCGACTATTCCTTGCTAGGAAATAGCGTTTGCAGATGTCTACGTATCGTAGCAATAGAGATCTAATGCTACTTAAATCGCGATATCGCATCTCATTTCTATGTTTCGTGATAAGCAAGAATATTCATTGCGAATGGTCATGTATACCTTGTATTCACTTCAAAAGAATGTAAATGCGACTATTCCTTGCTAGGAAATAGCGTTTGCAGATGTCTACGTATCGTAGGAATAGAGTTCTAATGCTACTTAAATCGCGATATCGCATCCCATTTACATGTTTCGTGATAAGATATAATGTTCATTGCGAAGTGTCATGTATACCTCGTATTCACTTCAAAAGAATGTAAATGCGACTATTCCTTGCTAGGAAATAGCGTTTGCAGATGTCTACGTATCGTAGGAATAGAGTTCTAATGCTACTTAAATCGCGATATCGCATCCCATTTACATGTTTCGTGATAAGATATAATGTTCATTGCGAAGTGTCATGTATACCTCGTATTCACTTCAAAAGAATGTAAATGCGACTATTGCTTGCTAGGAAATAGCGTTTGCAGATGTCTACGTATCGTAGCAATAGAGTTCTAATGCTACTTAAATCGCGATATGACACCTCATTTATATATTTCGTGATAAGATATAATATTCATTGCGAAGTGTCATGTATACCTCGTATTCACTTCAAAAGAATGTAAATGCGACTACTCCTTGCTAGGAAATAGCGTTTGCAGATGTCTACGTATCGTAGCAATAGAGTTCTAATGCTACTTAAATCGCGATATCGCATCTCATTTCTATGTTTCGTGATAAGCAAGAATATTCATTGCGAATGGTCATGTATACCTTGTATTCACTTCAAAAGAATGTAAAGGCGACACTTCCATGCTAGGAAATAGCGTTTGCAGATGTCTCCGCATCAAGGCCATAGAGATCTAATGCTTCCTAGAACGCAATATCGCATCTCTCTTCTTTTTTTCATGATAAGATACAATATACATTGCGAAGTGTCATGCATACCTCGTATTCTCTCCAAACGAATGTAAATGCGACACTTCTTTACTAGGAAATGGCGTATTCAGTCGTCTACGTATCGTAGCAATAGAGTCCTAATGCTACTTAAATCGCGATATCGCATCTCATTTATATGTTTCGTGATAAGATATAATATTCATCGCGAAGTGTCATGTATACCTCGTATTCACTTCAAAAGAATGTAAATGCGACAATTCCTTGCTAGGAAATAGCGTTTGCAGATGTCTACGTTTCGTAGCAATAGAGTTCTAATGCTACTTAAATCGCGATATCGCATGTCATTTCTATGTTTCGTGATAAGCAAGAATATTCGTTGCGAAGTGTCATGAATACCTCGCATTCACTTCAAAAGAACGTAAATGCGAATCTTCCTCGCTAGGAAATTGCGTTTGCAGATGTCTACGTATCGTAGCAATAGCTTTCTAATGCTACTTATATCGCGATATCACATCTCATTTCTATGTTTCGTAATAAGATATAATATTCATTGCGAAGTGTCATGTATACCTCGTATTCACTTCAAAAGAATGTAAATGCGACAATTCCTTGCTAGGAAATAGCGTTTGCAGATGTCTACGTTTCGTAGCAATAGAGTTCTGATTCTACTTAAATCGCGATATCGCATCTCATTTCTATGTTTCGTGATAAGTTATAATATTCATTCCGAAGTGTCATGTATACCTCGAATTCACTTCAAAAGAATCTAAATGTGACATTTCCATGCTACGAAATAGCGTTTGCAGATGTCTACGTTTCGTAGCAATAGAGTTCTAATGCTACTTAAATCGCGATATCGCAACTCATTTCTATGTTTCGTGATAAGTTATAATATTCATCCCGAAGTGTCATGTATACCTCGAATTCACTTCAAAAGAATCTAAATGCGACATTTCCATGCTAGGAAATAGCCCTTGCAGATATCTCCGCATTGAGGCAATAGATTCCTAATGCTACTTAAATCGCGATATCGCATCTCATTTATATGTTTCGTGATAAGATATAATATTCATCGCGAAGTGTCATGTATACCTCGTATTCACTTCAAAAGAATGTAAATGCGACAATTCCTTGCTAGGAAATAGCGTTTGCAGATGTCTACGTTTCGTAGCAATAGAGTTCTAATGCTACTTAAATCGCGTTATCGCATGTCATTTCTATGTTTCGTGATAAGCAAGAATATTCGTTGCGAAGTGTCATGAATACCTCGCATTCACTTCAAAAGAACGTAAATGCGAATCTTCCTCGCTAGGAAATTGCGTTTGCAGATGTCTACGTATCGTAGCAATAGCTTTCTAATGCTACTTACATCGCGATATCACATCTCATTTCTATGTTTCGTAATAAGATATAATATTCATTGCGAAGTGTCATGTATACCTCGTATTCACTTCAAAAGAATGTAAATGCGACAATTCCTTGCTAGGAAATAGCGTTTGCAGATGTCTACGTTTCGGAGCAATAGAGTTCTGATTCTACTTAAATCGCGATATCGCACCTCATTTCTATGTTTCGTGATAAGTTATAGTATTCATTCCGAAGTGTCATGTATACCTCGAATTCACTTCAAAAGAATCTAAATGCGACATTTCCATGCTACGAAATAGCATTTGCAGATGTCTACGTTTCGTAGCAATAGAGTTCTAATGCTACTTAAATCGCGATATCGCAACTCATTTCTATGTTTCGTGATAAGTTATAATATTCATCCCGAAGTGTCATGTATACCTCGAATTCAGTTCAAAAGAATCTAAATGCGACATTTCCATGCTAGGAAATAGCCCTTCCAGATATCTCCGCATTGAGGCAATAGATTCCTAATGCTTCTTAAAACGAGATGTCGCATTTCATTTCTATGTTACGTGATAAGATATAATATTCATCGCGAAGTGTCATGTATACCTCGTATTCACTTCAAAAGAATGTAAATGCGACACTTCCATGCAAGGAAATAGCGTTTGCAGATGTCTACGTTTCGTAGCAATAGAGTCCTAATGCTACTTATATCGCGATATCACATCTCATTTCTATGTTTCGTAATAAGATATAATATTCATTGCGAAGTGTCATGTATACCTCGTATTCACTTCAAAAGAATGTAAATGCGACAATTCCTTGCTAGGAAATGGCGTTTGCAGATGTCTACGTTTCGTAGCAATAGATTTCTGATGCTACTTAAATCGCGATATCGCATCTCATTTCTATGTTTCGTGATAAGTTATAATATTCATCGCGAAGTGTCATGTATACCTCGTGTTCACTTCAAAAGAATGTAAATGCGACTATTCCTTGCTAGGAAATAGCGTTTGCAGATGTCTACGTATCGTAGCAATAGAGATCTAATGCTACTTAAATCGCGATATCGCATCTCATTTCTATGTTTCGTGATAAGCAAGAACATTCATTGCGAATGGTCATGTATACCTTGTATTCACTTCAAAAGAATATAAATGCGACTATTCCTTGCTAGGAAATAGCGTTTGCAGATGTCTACGTATCGTAGGAATAGAGTTCTAATGCTACTTAAATCGCGATATCGCATCCCATTTACATGTTTCGTGATAAGATATAATGTTCATTGCGAAGTGTCATGTATACCTCGTATTCAATTCAAAAGAATGTAAATGCGACTATTGCTTGCTAGGAAATAGCGTTTGCAGATGTCTACGTATCGTAGCAATAGAGTTCTAATGCTACTTATATCGCGATATGACACCTCATTTATATATTTCGTGATAAGATATAATATTCATTGCGAAGTGTCATGTATACCCCGTATTCACTTCAAAAGAATGTAAATGCGACTATTCCCTGCTAGGAAATAGCGTTTGCAGATGTCTACGTATCGTAGCAATAGAGTTCTAATGCTACTTAAATCGCGATATCGCATCTCATTTCTATGTTTCGTGATAAGCAAGAATATTCATTGCGAATGGTCATGTATACCTTGTATTCACTTCAAAAGAATGTAAATGCGACTATTCCTTGCTAGGAAATAGCGTTTGCAGATGTCTACGTATCGTAGGGATAGTGTTCTAATGCTACTTAAATCGCGATATCGCATCCCATTTACATGTTTCGTGATAAGATATAATGTTCATTGCGAAGTGTCATGTATACTTCGTATTCACTTCAGAAGAATGTAAATGCGACTATTGCTTGCTAGGAAATAGCGTTTGCAGATGTCTACGTGTCGTAGCAATAGCGTTCTAATGCTACTAAAATCGCGATATGACACCTCATTTATATATTTCGTGATAAGATATAATATTCATTGCGAAGTGTCATGTATACCTCGTATTCACTTCAAAAGAATGTAAATGCGACTATTCCTTGCTAGGAAATAGCGATTGCAGATGTCTACGTATCGTAGCAATAGAGTTCTAATGCTACTTAAATCGCGATATCGCATCTCATTTCTATGTTTCGTGATAAGCAAGAATATTCATTGCGAATGGTCATGTATACCTTGTATTCACTTCAAAAGAATGTAAATGCGACACTTCCATGCTAGGAAATAGCGTTTGCAGATGTCTCCGCATCAAGGCCATAGAGATCTAATGCTTCCTAGAACGCGATATCGCATCTCTCTTCTTTTTTTCATGATAAGATACAATATACATTGCGAAGTGTCATGCATACCTCGTATTCTCTCCAAACGAATGTAAATGCGACACTTCTTTGCTAGGAAATGGCGTATTCAGTCGTCTACGTATCGTAGCAATAGAGTTCTAATGCTACTTAAATCGCGATATCGCATCTCATTTATATGTTTCGTGATAAGATATAATATTCATCGCGAAGTGTCATGTATACCTCGTATTCACTTCAAAAGAATGTAAATGCGACAATTCCTTGCTAGGAAATAGCGTTTGCAGATGTCTACGTTTCGTAGCAATAGAGTTCTAATGCTACTTAAATCGCGATATCGCATGTCATTTCTATGTTTCGTGATAAGCAAGAATATTCGTTGCGAAGTGTCATGAATACCTCGCATTCACTTCAAAAGAACGTAAATGCGAATCTTCCTCGCTAGGAAATTACGTTTGCAGATGTCTACGTATCGTAGCAATAGCTTTCTAATGCTACTTATATCGCGATATCACATCTCATTTCTATGTTTCGTAATAAGATATAATATTCATTGCGAAGTGTCATGTATACCTCGTATTCACTTCAAAAGAATGTAAATGCGACAATTCCTTGCTAGGAAATAGCGTTTGCAGATGTCTACGTTTCGTAGCAATAGAGTTCTGATGCTACTTAAATCGCGATATCGCATCTCATTCCTATGTTTCGTGATAAGTTATAATATTCATTCCGAAGTGTCATGTATACCTCGAATTCACTTCAAAAGAATCTAAATGCGACATTTCCATGCTAGGAAATAGCCCTTGCAGATATCTCCGCATTGAGGCAATAGATTCCTAATGCTTCTTAAAACGAGATGTCGCATTTCATTTCTATGATACGTGATAAGATATAATATTCATTGCGAAGTGTCATGTATACCTCGTATTCACTTCAAAAGAATGTAAATGTGACTACTGCTTGCTAGGAAATAGCGTTTGCAGATGTCTCCGCATCGAGAGTGTATAGTTCTAATGCTTCTTAAATCGCGATTTCGCATCCCATTTCTATGTTTCGTGATTAGATATTATATTCATTGCGAAGTGTCATGTGCACCTCGTATTCACTTCAAAAGAAAGTAAATGCGACTATTGCTTGCTAGGAAGTAGCGTTTGCAGATGTCTACGTATCGTAGCAATAGAGTTCTAATGCTACTTAAATCATGATATCGCATCCCACTTATACGTGTCGTGATAAGATATAATATTCATTGCGAAATGTCATGTATACCTCGTATTCACTTCAAAAGAATGTAAGTGCGACACCTCCATGCTAGGAAATGGAGTTTGCAGACGTCTCCGCATCGAGGCCATAGACTTCTAATGCTTCTTAAAACGCGATATCGCATCTCACTTATATGTTACATGATAAGATTTAATATTCATTGCGAGTGTCATGTATACCTCGTATTCACTACAAAAGAATGTAAATGTGACTACTGTTTGCTAGGAAATAGCGTTTGCAGATGTCTCCGCATCGAGACCGTATAGTTCTAATGCTTCTTAAAACGCGATATCGCATCCCTCTTCTGTGTTTCATGATAACATATAATATTCATTGCGAAGTGTCATGTATACCTCGTATTCACTTCAAAAGAATGTAATTGCGAATCTTCCTTGCTAGGAAATAGCGCTTGCAGATGTCTACGTATCGTAGCAATGGAGTGCTAATGCTTCTCAAAACGCGATATCGCATCTCATTTATATGTTTCGTGATAAGATATAATATTCATTGCGAAGTGTCATGTATACCTCGAATTCACTTCAAGAGAATGTGAATGAAGCACTTCCATGCTAGGAAATAGCGTTTGCAGATATCTCCGCATCGAGGCAATAGGGTTCTAATGCTTCTCAAAACTCGATATCGCATCTCATTTCTATGTTTCGTGATAAGATATAATGTTCATTGCGAAGTGTCATGTACACCTCGTATTCACTTCAAGAGAATGTAAATGCGAATCTCCCTTGCTAGGAAATAGCGTTTGCAGATTCCTACGTATCGTAGCAATAGAGTTCTAATGCTTCTTAGATCGCGATATCGCATCTCATTTCTATGTTTCGTGATAAGATATAATATTCATTCCGAAGTGTCATGTATACCTCGAATTCACTTCAAAATAATGTAAATGCGTCACTTCCATGCAAGGAAATAGCGTTTGCAAATATTTCCGCATCGATGCAATAGGGTTATAATGCTTCCTAAAACGCGCTATCGCATCTCACTTCTATGTTTCATGATAAGATATAATGTTCTTTGCGAAGTGTCATGTATACCTCGTATTCACTTCAAAAGAGTGTAAATGCGCATCTTCCTTGCTAGGAAATAGCGTTTGCAGATGTCTACGTATCGTAGCAATAGAGTTCTAATGCTTCTCAAATTGCGATATCGCATTTCTCTTCTATGTTTCATGGTAAGATATAATGTTCATTGCGAAGTGTCATGTTTACCTCGTATTCACTTCAAAAGAATGTAAATGCGAATCTTCCTTGCTAGGAAATGGCGTTTGCAGATGTCTACGTTTCGTAGCAATGGATTTCTAATGCTACTTAAATCGCGATATCGCATCCCATTTCTATCTTTCGTGATAAGATATAATATTCATTGCGAGGTGTCATGTACACCTTCTATTCACTTCAAAAGAATGTAAATGCGACACTTCCTTGCTAGGAAATTGCGTTTGCAGATGTCTACGTATCGTAGCAATAGAGTTCTAATGCTACTTAAATCGCGATATCGCATCTCATTTCAATGTTTCGTGATAAGATATAATATTCATTGCGAATGGTCATGTATACCTTGTATTCACTTCAAAAGAATGTAAGTGTGACAATTCCTTGCTAGGAAATAGCGTTTGCAGATGTCTACGTTTCGTAGCAATAGAGTTCTGATGCTACTTAAATCGCGATATCGCATCTCATTCCTATGTTTCGTGATAAGTTATAATATTCATTCCGAAGTGTCATGTATACCTCGAATTCACTTCAAAAGAATCTAAATGCGACATTTCCATGCTAGGAAATAGCCCTTGCAGATATCTCCGCATTGAGGCAATAGATTCCTAATGCTTCTTAAAACGAGATGTCGCATTTCATTTCTATGATACGTGATAAGATATAATATTCATTGCGAAGTGTCATGTATACCTCGTATTCACTTCAAAAGAATGTAAATGTGACTACTGCTTGCTAGGAAATAGCGTTTGCAGATGTCTCCGCATCGAGAGTGTATAGTTCTAATGCTTCTTAAATCGCGATTTCGCATCCCATTTCTATGTTTCGTGATTAGATATTATATTCATTGCGAAGTGTCATGTGCACCTCGTATTCACTTCAAAAGAAAGTAAATGCGACTATTGCTTGCTAGGAAGTAGCGTTTGCAGATGTCTACGTATCGTAGCAATAGAGTTCTAATGCTACTTAAATCATGATATCGCATCCCACTTATACGTGTCGTGATAAGATATAATATTCATTGCGAAATGTCATGTATACCTCGTATTCACTTCAAAAGAATGTAAGTGCGACACTTCCATGCTAGGAAATGGAGTTTGCAGACGTCTCCGCATCGAGGCCATAGACTTCTAATGCTTCTTAAAACGCGATATCGCATCTCACTTATATGTTACATGATAAGATTTAATATTCATTGCGAGTGTCATGTATACCTCGTATTCACTACAAAAGAATGTAAATGTGACTACTGTTTGCTAGGAAATAGCGTTTGCAGATGTCTCCGCATCGAGACCGTATAGTTCTAATGCTTCTTAAAACGCGATATCGCATCCCTCTTCTGTGTTTCATGATAACATATAATATTCATTGCGAAGTGTCATGTATACCTCGTATTCACTTCAAAAGAATGTAATTGCGAATCTTCCTTGCTAGGAAATAGCGCTTGCAGATGTCTACGTATCGTAGCAATGGAGTGCTAATGCTTCTCAAAACGCGATATCGCATCTCATTTATATGTTTCGTGATAAGATATAATATTCATTGCGAAGTGTCATGTATACCTCGAATTCACTTCAAGAGAATGTGAATGAAGCACTTCCATGCTAGGAAATAGCGTTTGCAGATATCTCCGCATCGAGGCAATAGGGTTCTAATGCTTCTCAAAACTCGATATCGCATCTCATTTCTATGTTTCGTGATAAGATATAATGTTCATTGCGAAGTGTCATGTACACCTCGTATTCACTTCAAGAGAATGTAAATGCGAATCTCCCTTGCTAGGAAATAGCGTTTGCAGATTCCTACGTATCATAGCAATAGAGTTCTAATGCTTCTTAGATCGCGATATCGCATCTCATTTCTATGTTTCGTGATAAGATATAATATTCATTCCGAAGTGTCATGTATACCTCGAATTCACTTCAAAATAATGTAAATGCGTCACTTCCATGCAAGGAAATAGCGTTTGCAAATATTTCCGCATCGATGCAATAGGGTTATAATGCTTCCTAAAACGCGCTATCGCATCTCACTTCTATGTTTCATGATAAGATATAATGTTCTTTGCGAAGTGTCATGTATACCTCGTATTCACTTCAAAAGAGTGTAAATGCGCATCTTCCTTGCTAGGAAATAGCGTTTGCAGATGTCTACGTATCGTAGCAATAGAGTTCTAATGCTTCTCAAATTGCGATATCGCATCTCTCTTCTATGTTTCATGGTAAGATATAATGTTCATTGCGAAGTGTCATGTTTACCTCGTATTCACTTCAAAAGAATGTAAATGCGAATCTTCCTTGCTAGGAAATGGCGTTTGCAGATGTCTACGTTTCGTAGCAATGGATTTCTAATGCTACTTAAATCGCGATATCGCATCTCATTTCAATGTTTCGTGATAAGATATAATATTCATTGCGAATGGTCATGTATACCTTGTATTCACTTCAAAAGAATGTAAGTGTGACTATTGCTTGCTAGGAAATAGCGTTTGCAGATGTCTACGTTTCGTAGCAATAGAGTTCTAATGCTACTTAAATCGCGTTATCGCATCTCATTTCTATGTTTCGTGATAAGTTATAATATTCATTCCGAAATGTCATGTATACCTCGAATTCACTTCAAAAGAAACTAAATGCGACATTTCCATGCTAGGAAATAGCCCTTGCAGATATCTCCGCTTTGAGGCAATAGATTCCTAATGCTTCTTAAAACGAGATGTCGCATTTCATTTCTATGTTACGTGATAAGATATAATATTCATTGCGAAGTGTCATGTATACCTCGTATTCACTTCAAAAGAATGTAAATGTGACTACTGCTTGCTAGGAAATAGCGTTTGCAGATGTCTCCGCATCGAGAGTGTATAGTTCTAATGCTTCTTAAATCGCGATTTCGCATCCCATTTCTATGTTTCGTGATTAGATATTGTATTCATTGCGAAGTGTCATGTGCACCTCGTATTCACTTCAAAAGAAAGTAAATGCGACTATTGCTTGCTAGGAAGTAGCGCTTGCAGATGTCTACGTATCGTAGCAATAGAGTTCTAATGCTACTTAAATCATGATATCGCATCCCACTTATACGTTTCGTGATAAGATATAATATTCATTGCGAAATGTCATGTATACCTCGTATTCACTTCAAAAGAATGTAAGTGCGACACTTCCATGCTAGGAAATGGAGTTTGCAGAAGTCTCCGCATCGAGGCCATAGACTTCTAATGCTTCTTAAAACGCGATATCGCATCTCACTTATATGTTACATGATAAGATTTAATATTCATTGCGAGTGTCATGTATACCTCGTATTCACTACAAAAGAATGTAAATGTGACTACTGCTTGCTAGAAAATAGCGTTTGCAGATGTCTCCGCATCGAGACCGTATAGTTCTAATGCTTCTTAAAACGCGATATCGCATCTCATTTCTGTTTCGTGATAAGTTATAATATTCATTCCGAAGTGTCATGTATACCGCGTATTCACTTCCAAAGAATGTAAATGCGACTATTCCTTGCTAAGAAGTAGCGTTTGCAGATGTCTACGTATCGTAGCAATAGAGTTCTAATGCTTCTTAGATCGCGATATCGCATCTCATTTCTATGTTTCGTGATAAGATATAATGTTCATTGCGAAGTGTCATGTATACCTCGTATTCACTTCAAGAGAATGTAAATGCGAATCTCCCTTGCTAGGAAATAGCGTTTGCAGATTCCTACGTATCGTAGCAATAGAGTTCTAATGCTTCTTAGATCGCGATATCGCATCTCATTTCTATGTTTCGTGATAAGTTATAATATTCATTCCGAAGTGTCATGTATACCTCGAATTCACTTCAAAATAATGTAAATGCGTCACTTCCATGCAAGGAAATAGCGTTTGCAAATATTTCCGCATCGATGCAATAGGGTTATAATGCTTCCTAAAACGCGCTATCGCATCTCACTTCTATGTTTCATGATAAGATATAATGTTCTTTGCGAAGTGTCATGTATACCTCGTATTCACTTCAAAAGAGTGTAAATGCGCATCTTCCTTGCTAGGAAATAGCGTTTGCAGATGTCTATGTATCGTAGCAATAGAGTACAAATGCTTCTCAAAACGCGATATCGCATCTCATTTCTATGCTTCGTGATAAGATATAATATTCATTGCGAAGTGTCATGTATACCTCGTATTCACTTCAAAAGAATGTAAATGCGACTATTGCTTGCTAGGAAATAGCGTTTGCAGATGTCTACGTATCGTAGCAACAGAGTTCTAATGCTTCTCAAATTGCGATATCGCATCTCTCTTCTATGTTTCATGGTAAGATATAATGTTCATTGCGAAGTGTCATGTTTACCTCGTATTCACTTCAAAAGAATGTAAATGCGAATCTTCCTTGCTAGGAAATGGCGTTTGCAGATGTCTACGTTTCGTAGCAATAGATTTCTAATGCTACTTAAATCGCGATATCGCATCCCATTTCTATCTTTTGTGATAAGATATAATATTCATTGCGAGGTGTCATGTACACCTTCTATTCACTTCAAAAGAATGTAAATGCGACACTTCCTTGCTAGGAAATTGCGTTTGCAGATGTCTACGTATCGTAGCAATAGAGTTCTAATGCTACTTAAATCGCTATATCGCATCTCATTTCAATGTTTCGTGATAAGATATAATATTCATTGCGAATGGTCATGTATACCTTGTATTCACTTCAAAAGAATGTAAATGTGACTATTGCTTGCTAGGAAATAGCGTTTGCAGTTGTCTACGTATCGTAGCAATAGTGTCCTAATGCTACTTAAATCGCGATATCGCATCTCATTTATATGTTTTGTGGTAAGATATAATATTCATCGCGAATTGTCATGTATACCTCGTATTCACTTCAAAAGAATGTAAGTGCGACACTTCCATGCTAGGACATAGCGTTTGCTGATGTCTCCGCATCGATGCCATAGATTTCTAATGCTTCTTAAAACGCGATATCGCATCTCTCTTCTATGTTTCATGATAAGATATAATATTCATTGCGAAGTGTCATGTATACCTCGCATTCACTACAAAAGAATGAAAATGCGACACTTCCATGCTAGGAAATAGCGTCTGCAGATGTCTACGCGTCGAGGCAATAGAGTTCTAATGCTTCTTAGATTGCGATATCGCGTCTCATTTCTATGATCCATTATAAGATATAATATTCATTGCGAAGTGTCATGTATACCTCGTATTCACATCAAAAGAATGTAAATGCGACTATTCCTTGCTAGGGCATAGCGTTTGCAGATGCCTACGTATCGTAGCAATAGAGTTCTAATGCTTCTTAGAACGCGATATCGCATCTCATTCCTATGTTTCGTGATAAGTTATAATATTCATTCCGAAGTGTCATGTAAACCCCGAATTCACTTCAAAAGAATGTAAATGCGACAATTGCTTGCTTGGAAATAGCCCTTGCAGATATCTCCTCATTGAGGCAATAGAGTCGTAATGCTTCTTAAAACGAGATGTCGCATTTCATTTCAATGTTTCGTGATAAGATATAATATTCATCGCGAAGTGTCATGTAAACCTCGAATTCACTTCAAAAGAATGTAAATGCGACTATTGCTTGCTAGGAAATAGCGTTTGCAGATGTCAACGTATCGTAGCAATAGAGTTCTAATGCTACTTAAATCGCGATATGACACCTCATTTATATGTTTCGTAATAAGATATAATATTCATTGCGAAGTGTCATGTATACCTCGTATTCACTTCAAAAGAATGTAAATGCGACTATTCCTTGCTAGGAAATAGCGTTTGCAGATGTCTACGTTTCGTAGCAGTAGAGTTCTAATGCTACTTAAATCGCGATATCGCATCCCATTTCTATGTTTCGTGATAAGATATAATATTCATTGCGAGGTGTCATGTACACCTTCTATTCACTTCAAAAGAATGTAAATGCGACACTTCCTTGCTAGGAAATTGCGTTTGCAGATGTCTACGTATCGTAGCAATAGAGTTCTAATGCTACTTAAATCGCGATACCGCATCTCATTTCAATGTTTCGTGATAAGATATAATATTCATTGCGAATGGTCATGTATACCTTGTATTCACTTCAAAAGAATGTAAATGTGACTATTGCTTGCTAGGAAATAGCGTTTGCAGATGTCTACGTTTCGTAGCAATAGAGTTCTAATGCTACTTAAATCGCGTTATCGCATCTCATTTCTATGTTTCGTGATAAGTTATAATATTCATTCCGAAGTGTCATGTATACCTCGAATTCACTTCAAAAGAATCTAAATGCGACATTTCCATGCTAGGAAATAGCCCTTGCAGATATCTCCGCATTGAGGCAATAGATTCCTAATGCTTCTTAAAACGAGATGTCGCATTTCATTTCTATGTTACGTGATAAGATATAATATTCATTGCGAAGTGTCATGTATACCTCGTATTCACTTCAAAAGAATGTAAATGTGACTACTGCTTGCTAGGAAATAGCGTTTGCAGATGTCTCCGCATCGAGAGTGTATAGTTCTAATGCTTCTTAAATCGCGATTTCGCATCCCATTTCTATGTTTCGTGATTAGATATTGTATTCATTGCGAAGTGTCATGTGCACCTCGTATTCACTTCAAAAGAAAGTAAATGCGACTATTGCTTGCTAGGAAGTAGCGCTTGCAGATGTCTACGTATCGTAGCAATAGAGTTCTAATGCTACTTAAATCATGATATCGCATCCCACTTATACGTTTCGTGATAAGATATAATATTCATTGCGAAATGTCATGTATACCTCGTATTCACTTCAAGAGAATGTAAATGCGAATCTCCCTTGCTGGGAAATAGCGTTTGCAGATTCCTACGTATCGTAGCAATAGAGTTCTAATGCTTCTTAGATCGCGATATCGCATCTCATTTCTGTTTCGTTATAAGTTATAATATTCATTCCGAAGTGTCATGTATACCGCGTATTCACTTCCAAAGAATGTAAATGCGACTATTCCTTGCTAAGAAGTAGCGTTTGCAGATGTCTACGTATCATAGCAATAGAGTTCTAATGCTTCTTAGATCGCGATATCGCATCTCATTTCTATGTTTCGTGATAAGATATAATGTTCATTGCGAAGTGTCATGTATACCGCGTATACACTTCAAAAGAATTTAATGCGACTATTCCTTGCTAAGAAATAGCGTTTGCAGATGCCTACGTATCGTAGCAATAGAGCTCTAATGCTTCTTAGATCGCGATATCGCATCTCATTTCTATGTTTCGTGATAAGATATAATGTTCATTGCGAAGTGTCATGTATACCTCGTATTCACTTCAAGAGAATGTAAATGCGAATCTCCCTTGCTAGGAAATAGCGTTTGCAGATTCCTACGTATCGTAGCAATAGAGTTCTAATGCTTCTTAGATCGCGATATCGCATCTCATTTCTATGTTTCGTGATAAGTTATAATATTCATTCCGAAGTGTCATGTATACCTCGAATTCACTTCAAAATAATGTAAATGCGTCACTTCCATGCAAGGAAATAGCGTTTGCAAATATTTCCGCATCGATGCAATAGGGTTATAATGCTTCCTAAAACGCGCTATCGCATCTCACTTCTATGTTTCATGATAAGATATAATGTTCTTTGCGAAGTGTCATGTATACCTCGTATTCACTTCAAAAGAGTGTAAATGCGCATCTTCCTTGCTAGGAAATAGCGTTTGCAGATGTCTATGTATCGTAGCAATAGAGTACTAATGCTTCTCAAAACGCGATATCGCATCTCATTCCTATGCTTCGTGATAAGATATAATATTCATTGCGAAGTGTCATGTATACCTCGTATTCACTTCAAAAGAATGTAAATGCGACTATTGCTTGCTAGGAAATAGCGTTTGCAGATGTCTACGTATCGTAGCAATAGAGTTCTAATGCTTCTCAAATTGCGATATCGCATCTCTCTTCTATGTTTCATGGTAAGATATAATGTTCATTGCGAAGTGTCATGTTTACCTCGTATTCACTTCAAAAGAATGTAAATGCGACTATTACTTGCTAGGAGATAGCGTATTCAGATGTCTACGTTTCGTAGCAGTAGAGTTCTAATGCTACTTAAATCGCGATATCGCATCCCATTTCTATGTTTCGTGATAAGATATAATATTCATTGCGAGGTGTCATGTACACCTTCTATTCACTTCAAAAGAATGTAAATGCGACTATTCCTTGCTAAGAAATAGCGTTTGCAGATGTCTACGAATCGTAGCAATAGAGCTCTAATGCTTCTTAGATCGCGATATCGCATCTCATTTCTATGTTTCGTGATAAGATATAATATTCATTCCGAAGTGTCATGTAAACCTCGAATTCACTTCAAAAGAATGTAAATGCGACAATTGCTTGCTTGGAAATAGCCCTTGCAGATATCTCCGCATTGAGGCAATAGAGTCGTAATGCTTCTTAAAACGAGATGTCGCATTTCATTTCAATGTTTCGTGATAAGATATAATATTCATCGCGAAGTGTCATGTAAACCTCGAATTCACTTCAAAAGAATGTAAATGCGACTATTGCTTGCTAGGAAATAGCGTTTGCAGATGTCAACGTATCGTAGCAATAGAGTTCTAATGCTACTTAAATCGCGATATGACACCTCATTTATATGTTTCGTAATAAGATATAATATTCATTGCGAAGTGTCATGTATACCTCGTATTCACTTCAAAAGAATGTAAATGCGACTATTCCTTGCTAGGAAATAGCGTTTGCAGATGTCTACGTTTCGTAGCAGTAGAGTTCTAATGCTACTTAAATCGCGATATCGCATCCCATTTCTATGTTTCGTGATAAGATATAATATTCATTGCGAGGTGTCATGTACACCTTCTATTCACTTCAAAAGAATGTAAATGCGACACTTCCTTGCTAGGAAATTGCGTTTGCAGATGTCTACGTATCGTAGCAATAGAGTTCTAATGCTACTTAAATCGCGATACCGCATCTCATTTCAATGTTTCGTGATAAGATATAATATTCATTGCGAATGGTCATGTATACCTTGTATTCACTTCAAAAGAATGTAAATGTGACTATTGCTTGCTAGGAAATAGCGTTTGCAGATGTCTACGTTTCGTAGCAATAGAGTTCTAATGCTACTTAAATCGCGTTATCGCATCTCATTTCTATGTTTCGTGATAAGTTATAATATTCATTCCGAAGTGTCATGTATACCTCGAATTCACTTCAAAAGAATCTAAATGCGACATTTCCATGCTAGGAAATAGCCCTTGCAGATATCTCCGCATTGAGGCAATAGATTCCTAATGCTTCTTAAAACGAGATGTCGCATTTCATTTCTATGTTACGTGATAAGATATAATATTCATTGCGAAGTGTCATGTATACCTCGTATTCACTTCAAAAGAATGTAAATGTGACTACTGCTTGCTAGGAAATAGCGTTTGCAGATGTCTCCGCATCGAGAGTGTATAGTTCTAATGCTTCTTAAATCGCGATTTCGCATCCCATTTCTATGTTTCGTGATTAGATATTGTATTCATTGCGAAGTGTCATGTGCACCTCGTATTCACTTCAAAAGAAAGTAAATGCGACTATTGCTTGCTAGGAAGTAGCGCTTGCAGATGTCTACGTATCGTAGCAATAGAGTTCTAATGCTACTTAAATCATGATATCGCATCCCACTTATACGTTTCGTGATAAGATATAATATTCATTGCGAAATGTCATGTATACCTCGTATTCACTTCAAAAGAATGTAAGTGCGACACTTCCATGCTAGGAAATGGAGTTTGCAGAAGTCTCCGCATCGAGGCCATAGACTTCTAATGCTTCTTAAAACGCGATATCGCATCTCACTTATATGTTACATGATAAGATTTAATATTCATTGCGAGTGTCATGTATACCTCGTATTCACTACAAAGGAATGTAAATGTGACTACTGCTTGCTAGGAAATAGCGTTTGCAGATGTCTCCGCATCGAGACCGTATAGTTCTAATGCTTCTTAAAACGCGATATCGCATCCCTCTTCTGTGTTTCATGATAAGATATAATATTCATTGCGAAGTGTCATGTATACCTCGTATTCACTTCAAAAGAATGTAAATGCGAATCTTCCTTGCTAGGAAATAGCGCTTGCAGATGTCTACGTATCGTAGCAATGGAGTGCTAATGCTTCTCAAAACGCGATATCGCATCTCATTTATATGTTTCGTGATAAGATATAATTTTCATTGCGAAGTGTCATGTATACCTCGTATTCACTTCAAGAGAATGTAAATGCGAATCTCCCTTGCTGGGAAATAGCGTTTGCAGATTCCTACGTATCGTAGCAATAGAGTTCTAATGCTTCTTAGATCGCGATATCGCATCTCATTTCTGTTTCGTTATAAGTTATAATATTCATTCCGAAGTGTCATGTATACCGCGTATTCACTTCCAAAGAATGTAAATGCGACTATTCCTTGCTAAGAAGTAGCGTTTGCAGATGTCTACGTATCATAGCAATAGAGTTCTAATGCTTCTTAGATCGCGATATCGCATCTCATTTCTATGTTTCGTGATAAGATATAATGTTCATTGCGAAGTGTCATGTATACCGCGTATACACTTCAAAAGAATTTAATGCGACTATTCCTTGCTAAGAAATAGCGTTTGCAGATGCCTACGTATCGTAGCAATAGAGCTCTAATGCTTCTTAGATCGCGATATCGCATCTCATTTCTATGTTTCGTGATAAGATATAATGTTCATTGCGAAGTGTCATGTATACCTCGTATTCACTTCAAGAGAATGTAAATGCGAATCTCCCTTGCTAGGAAATAGCGTTTGCAGATTCCTACGTATCGTAGCAATAGAGTTCTAATGCTTCTTAGATCGCGATATCGCATCTCATTTCTATGTTTCGTGATAAGTTATAATATTCATTCCGAAGTGTCATGTATACCTCGAATTCACTTCAAAATAATGTAAATGCGTCACTTCCATGCAAGGAAATAGCGTTTGCAAATATTTCCGCATCGATGCAATAGGGTTATAATGCTTCCTAAAACGCGCTATCGCATCTCACTTCTATGTTTCATGATAAGATATAATGTTCTTTGCGAAGTGTCATGTATACCTCGTATTCACTTCAAAAGAGTGTAAATGCGCATCTTCCTTGCTAGGAAATAGCGTTTGCAGATGTCTATGTATCGTAGCAATAGAGTACTAATGCTTCTCAAAACGCGATATCGCATCTCATTCCTATGCTTCGTGATAAGATATAATATTCATTGCGAAGTGTCATGTATACCTCGTATTCACTTCAAAAGAATGTAAATGCGACTATTGCTTGCTAGGAAATAGCGTTTGCAGATGTCTACGTATCGTAGCAATAGAGTTCTAATGCTTCTCAAATTGCGATATCGCATCTCTCTTCTATGTTTCATGGTAAGATATAATGTTCATTGCGAAGTGTCATGTTTACCTCGTATTCACTTCAAAAGAATGTAAATGCGACTATTACTTGCTAGGAGATAGCGTATTCAGATGTCTACGTTTCGTAGCAGTAGAGTTCTAATGCTACTTAAATCGCGATATCGCATCCCATTTCTATGTTTCGTGATAAGATATAATATTCATTGCGAGGTGTCATGTACACCTTCTATTCACTTCAAAAGAATGTAAATGCGACTATTCCTTGCTAAGAAATAGCGTTTGCAGATGTCTACGAATCGTAGCAATAGAGCTCTAATGCTTCTTAGATCGCGATATCGCATCTCATTTCTATGTTTCGTGATAAGATATAATGTTCATTGCGAAGTGTCATGTATACCTCGTATTCACTTCAAGAGAATGTAAATGCGAATCTCCCTTGCTAGGAAATAGCGTTTGCAGATTCCTACGTATCGTAGCAATAGAGTTCTAATGCTTCTTAGATCGCGATATCGCATCTCATTTCTATGTTTCGCGATAAGTTATAATATTCATTCCGAAGTGTCATGTATACCTCAATTTCACTTCAAAATAATGTAAATGCGTCACTTCCATGCAAGGAAATAGCGTTTGCAAATATTTCCGCATCGATGCAATAGGGTTATAATGCTTCTTAAAACGCGCTATCGCATCTCACTTCTATGTTTCATGATAAGATATAATGTTCATTGCGAAGTGTCATGTATACCTGGTATTCACTTCAAAAGAATGTAAGTGCGACACTTGCATGCTAGGAAATAGCGTTTGCAGATGTCTACGCGTCGAGGCAATAGAGTTTTAATGCTTCTTACAACGCGATATCGCATCTCTCTTCTATGTTTCATGATAGGATATAATATTCATTGCGAAGTGTCATGTATACCTCGTATTCACTTCAAAGGAATGTAAGTGCGACAATTCCATGCTAGGAAATAGCGTTTGCAGATGTCTCTGCATCAAGGCCATAGAGTTCTAATGCTTCTCAAATTGCGATATCGCATCTCTCTTCTATGTTTCATGGTAAGATATAATGTTCATTGCGAGGTGTCATGTACACCTTCTATTCACTTCAAAGGAATGTAAATGCGACACTTCCTTGCTAGGAAATTGCGTTTGCAGATGTCTACGTATCGTAGCAATAGAGTTCTAATGCTACTTAAATCGCGATATCGCATCTCATTTCAATGTTTCGTGATAAGATATAATATTCATTGCGAATGGTCATGTATACCTTGTATTCACTTCAAAAGAATGTAAATGTGACTATTGCTTGCTAGGAAATAGCGTTTGCAGATGTCTACGTATCGTAGCAATAGTGTCCTAATGCTACTTAAATCGCGATATCGCATCTCATTTATATGTTTTGTGATAAGATATAATATTCATCGCGAATTGTCATGTATACCTCGTATTCACTTCAAAAGAATGTAAGTGCGACACTTCCATGCTAGGACATAGCGTTTGCTGATGTCTCCGCATCGATGCCATAGATTTCTAATGCTTCTTAGAACGCGATATCGCATCTCTCTTCTATGTTTCATGATAAGATATAATATTCATTGCGAAGTGTCATGTATACCTCGCATTCACTACAAAAGAATGAAAATGCGACACTTCCATGCTAGGAAATAGCGTCTGCAGATGTCTACGCGTCGAGGCAATAGAGTTCTAATGCTTCTTAGATTGCGATATCGCGTATCATTTCTATGTTCCATTATAAGATATAATATTCATTGCGAAGTGTCATGTATACCTCGTATTCACATCAAAAGAATGTAAATGCGACTATTCCTTGCTAGGGCATAGCGTTTGCAGATGCCTACGTATCGTAGCAATAGAGTTCTAATGCTTCTTAGAACGCGATATCGCATCTCATTCCTATGTTTCGTGATAAGTTATAATATTCATTCCGAAGTGTCATGTAAACCTCGAATTCACTTCAAAAGAATGTAAATGCGACAATTGCTTGCTTGGAAATAGCCCTTGCAGATATCTCTGCATTAAGGCAATAGAGTCGTAATGCTTCTTAAAACGAGATGTCGCATTTCATTTCTATGTTACGTGATAAGATATAATATACATTGCGAAGTGTCATGTATACCTCGTATTCACTTCAAAAGAATGTAAATGCGACTATTACTTGCTAGGAGATAGCGTATTCAGATGTCTACGTTTCGTAGCAGTAGAGTTCTAATGCTACTTAAATCGCGATATCGCATCTCATTTCAATGTTTCGTGATAAGATATAATGTTCATTGCGAAGTGTCATGTATACCTCGTATTCACTTCAAAGGAATGTAAGTGCGACAATTCCATGCTAGGAAATAGCGTTTGCAGATGTCTCTGCATCAAGGCCATAGAGTTCTAATGCTTCTCAAATCGCGATATCGCATCCCATTTCTATGTTTCGTGATAAGATATAATATTCATTGCGAGGTGTCATGTACACCTTCTATTCACTTCAAAAGAATGTAAATGCGACACTTCCTTGCTAGGAAATTGCGTTTGCAGATGTCTACGTATCGTAGCAATAGAGTTCTAATGCTACTTAAATCGCGATATCGCATCTCATTTCAATGTTTCGTGATAAGATATAATATTCATTGCGAATGGTCATGTATACCTCGTATTCACTTCAAAAGAATGTATATACGACACTTCCATGCTAGGAAATAGCGTCTGCAGATGTCTACGCGTCGAGGCAGTAGAGCTCTAATGCTTCTTAGATCGCGATATCGCATCTCATTTCTATGTTTCGTGATAAGATATAATGTTCATTGCGAAGTGTCATGTATACCTCGTATTCACTTCAAGAGAATGTAAATGCGAATCTCCCTTGCTAGGAAATAGCGTTTGCAGATTCCTACGTATCGTAGCAATAGAGTTCTAATGCTTCTTAGATCGCGATATCGCATCTCATTTCTGTTTCGTGATAAGTTACAATATTCATTCCGAAGTGTCATGTATACCGCGTATTCACTTCAAAAGAATGTAAATGCGACTATTCCTTGCTAAGAAATAGCGTTTGCAGATGTCTACGAATCGTAGCAATAGAGCTCTAATGCTTCTTAGATCGCGATATCGCATCTCATTTCTATGTTTCGTGATAAGATATAATGTTCATTGCGAAGTGTCATGTATACCTCGTATTCACTTCAAGAGAATGTAAATGCGAATCTCCCTTGCTAGGAAATAGCGTTTGCAGATTCCTACGTATCGTAGCAATAGAGTTCTAATGCTTCTTAGATCGCGATATCGCATCTCATTTCTATGTTTCGTGATAAGTTATAATATTTATTCCGAAGTGTCATGTATACCTCGATTTCACTTCAAAATAATGTAAATGCGTCACTTCCATGCAAGGAAATAGCGTTTGCAAATATTTCCGCATCGATGCAATAGGGTTATAATGCTTCTTAAAACGCGCTATCGCATCTCACTTCTATGTTTCATGATAAGATATAATGTTCATTGCGAAGTGTCATGTATACCTCGTATTCACTTCAAAAGAATGTAAGTGCGACACTTGCATGCTAGGAAATAGCGTCTGCAGATGTCTACGCGTCGAGGCAATAGAGTTCTAATGCTTCTTAAAGCGCGATATCGCATCTCTTTTCTATATTTCGTGATAAGATATAATATTCATTGCGAAGTGTCATGTATACCTCGTATTTACTTCATAAGAATGTCAATGCGACTATTGCTTGCTAGGAAATAGCGTTTGCAGATGTCTACGTATCGTATCAATAGAGTTCTAATGCTACTTAAATCGCGATATCGCATCTCATTTCTATGTTTCGTGATAAGATATAATGTTCATTGCGAAGTGTCATGTATACCGCGTATTCACGTCAAAAGAATGTAAATGCGACTATTCCTTGCTAAGAAATAGCGTTTGCAGATGCCTACGTATCGTAGCAATAGAGTTCTAATGCTACTTAAATCGCGATATCGCATCTCATTTATATGTTTCGTGATAAGATATAATATTCATCGCGAAGTGTCATGTATACCTCGTATTTACTTCAAAAAAATGTAAATGCGACAATTCCTTGATAGGAAATAGCGTTTGCAGATGTCTACGTTTCGTAGCAATAGAGTTCTAATGCTACTTAAATCGCGATATCGCATCTCATTTCTATGTTTCGTGATAAGCAAGAATATTCGTTGCGAAGTGTCATGAATACCTCGCATTCACTTCAAAAGAACGTAAATGCGAATCTTCCTCGCTAGGAAATTGCGTTTGCAGATGTCTACGTATCGTAGCAATAGCTTTCTAATGCTACTTACATCGCTATATCACATCTCATTTCTATGTTTCGTAATAAGATATAATATTCATTGCGAAGTGTCATGTATACCTCGTATTCACTTCAAAAGATAGTAAATGCGACAATTCCTTGCTAGGAAATAGCGTTTGCAGATGTCTACGTTTCGTAGCAATAGAGTTCTGATGCTACTTAAATCGCGATATCGCATCCCATTTCTATGTTTCGTGATAAGTTATAATATTCATTCCGAAGTGTCATGTATACCTCGAATTCACTTCTAAAGAATCTAAATGCGACATTTCCATGCTAGGAAATAGCCCTTGCAGATATCTCCGCATTGAGGCAATAGATTCCTAATGCTTCTTAAAACGAGATGTCGCACTTCATTTCTATGTTACGTGATAAGATATAATACTCATTGCGAGGTGTCATGTACACCTTCTATTCACTTCAAAAGAATGTAAATGCGACACTTCCTTGCTAGGAAATTGCGTTTGCAGATGTCTACGTATCGTAGCAATAGTGTTCTAATGCTACTTAAATCGCGAAATCGCATCTCATTTCAATGCTTCGTGATAAGATATAATATTCATTGCGAAGTGTCATGTATACCTCGTATTCACTTCAAAAGAATGTAAATGCGACTATTGCTTGCTAGGAAATGGCGTTTGCAGATGTCTACGTATCGTAGCAATTGCGTTCTAATGCTACTTAAATCGCGATATCGCATCTCATTTATATGTTTCGTGATAAGATATAATATTCATTGCGAAGTGTCATGTATACCTTTTATTCACTTCAAAAGAATGTAAGTGCGACACCTCCATGCTAGGAAATAGCGTTTGCAGATGTCTCCGCATCGAGGCCATAGAGTTCTGATGCTTCTTAAAACGCGATATCGCATCTCTCTTCTATGTTTCATGATAAGATATAATATTCATTACGAAGTGTCATGTATACCTCGTATTCATTTGAAAAGTGTGTAAATGCTACTATTGCCTGCTAGGAAATAGCGTTTGCAGATGTCTACGTGTCGTAGCAATAGAGTTCTAATGCTACTTAAATCGCGATATTGCAACTCATTTATATGTTTCGTGATGAGATACAATATTCATAGTGAAGTGTCATGTATACCACGTATTCACTTCAAAAGAATGTAAGTGCGACAAAGCCATGCTAGGAAATTGCGTTTGCAGATGTCTCCGCATCGAGGGCATAGAGTTCTTATGCTTCTTAAAACGCGATATCGCATCTCTCTTCAATGTTTCATGATAAGATATAATATTCATTGCGAGTGTCATGTATTCCTCGTATTCTCGCCAAACGAATGTAAAAGCGACACTTCCTTGCTAGGAAATAGCGTCTTCAGATGTCTACGTATCGTAGCACTAGTGTTTTAAGCTATTTAAATCGCGATATCGCATCACATTTCTATGTTTCGTGATAAGATATAATATTCATTGCGAAGTGTCATGTACACCTCGTATTCACTTCAAAAGAATGTAAATGCGACAGTTCCATGCTAGGAAATAGCGCCTGCAGATGTCTACGCGTCGAGGCAATAGAGTTCTAATGCTTCTTAAAACGCGATATCGCATCTCACTTCTATGTTTCATGTTAAGATATAATATTCATTGCGAAGTGTCATGTATACCTCGTATTCACTTCAAAAGAATGTAAATGCGACTGTTGCTTGCTAGGAAATAGCGTTTGCAGATGTCTACGTTTCGTAGCAATAGAGTTCTAATACTACTTAAATCGCGATATCGCATCTCATTTATATGTATCGTGATAAGATATAATATTCATTGCGAAGTGGCATGTATACCTCGCAGTCACTTCAGAAAAATGTAAGTGCGACACTTCCATGCTAGGAATAAGCGTTTGCAGATGTCTCCGCATCGAGGCCATAGAGTTCTAATGCTTCTTAAAACGCGATATCGCATCTCATTTCTATGTTTCGTGATAAGATGTAATATTCATTACGAAGTGTCATGTATACCTCGAATTCACTTCAAAAGAATGTAAATGCGACACTTCCTTGCTAGGAAATAGCGCTTTCAGATGTCTAAGTATCGAAGCAATTAAGTTCTAATGCTTCTTAAAACGAGATATCGCACCTAATTCCTATGCATCATGATAAGATATAATATTCATTGCGGAGTGGCATGTATACCTCGTCTACACTTGCAATGAATGTAAATGCGACACTTCCTTGGTAGGAAATATTTGCTTGCAGATGTCTACGTATCGAAGCAATAGAGTTCTAATGCTTCTTATATCGCGATATCGCATATCATTTCTATGTTTCATGATAAGATATAATATTCATTGCGAACTGTCATGAATACCTCGGATACACTTCAAATGAATGTAAATGCGACATTTCATTGCTAGGAAATAGCGTTTGCAAATGTCTAAGTATCGAAGCAATAGAGTTCTAATGCTTCTTAAAAGGCGATATCGCACCTCATTTCTATGTCTCATGATAAGATGTAATATTCGTTGCGAAGTGTTGTGTATTCCTCGTCTACACTTCAAATGAATGTAAATGCGACACTTCCTTGCTAGGAAGTAGCGTTTGCAGATATATACGTATCGAAGCAATAGTATTCTAATGCTTCTTAAAACGAGATATCGCATCTCATTCCTATCTTTCATGATAAGATGTAATATTCATTGCGGAGTGGCATGTATTCCTCCTATTCACTTCAACGGAATGTAAGTGCGACACTTCTTTCCTAGGAAGTAGCGTTTGCAGATATCTACGTATCGAAGCAATAGAGTTCTAATGCATCTTAAAACGAGATATCGCATCCCATTCCTATGCTTCACGATATGGTATAATACTCATTGCGATGTGTCACGTATTCCTCGTCTACACTTCAAATGAATGTAAATGCGACACTTCCTTGCTAGGAAATAGCGTTTTCAGATGCCTAAGTATCGAAGCAATAAAGTTCTAATGCTTCTTAAAACGAGATATCGCATCTTATTTCTATGTTTATGATAAGATGTAATATACATTGCGAAGTGTCATGTATACCTCGTATTCGCTCCAAACGAATGTAAATGCAACACTTCCTTGCTAGGAAATAGCTTATTCAGATCTCTACGTATCGTAGCAATAGAATTCTAATGCTTCTTAAAACGAGATATCGCATCTCATTCCTATCTTTCATGATAAGATATAATATTCATTGCGGAGTGGCATGTATTCCTCCTATTCACTTCAATGGAATGTAAGTGCGACACTTCTTTCCTAGGAAGTAGCGTTTTCAGATATCTACGTATCGAAGCAATAGAGTTCTAATGCATCTTAAAACGAGATATCGCATCTCATTACTATGCTTCATGATATGGTATAATATTCATTGCGGTGTGTCATGTATTCCTCGTCTACACTTCAAATGACTGTAAATGCGACAATTCCTTGCTAGGAAATAGCGCTTGTAGATGTTTACGTATCGAAGCAATAGAGTACTAATGCTTCTTATATCGCGATATCGCATCTCATTTCTATGTCTCGTGATAAGTTATAATATTCAATCCGAAGTGTCATGTATACCTCGAGTATACTTCAAAAGAATGTAAATGCGACACTTCCATGCTGGGAAATAGCGTTTGCAGATGTCTCCGCATCGAAGCCGTAGAGTTCTAATGCTTCTTAAAACGCGATATCGCATCTCTCTTCCGTGTTTCATGATAAGATATAATATTCATTGCGAAGTGTCATGTATACCTCGTATTCACATCAAAAGAATGTAAATGCGACGTTTCCATCCTAGGAAATAGCGTTTGCAGATATCTACGTATCGAAGCAATGTAGTTATTATGCTTCATATATCGCGATATCGAATCTCATATCTATGTTTCATGATAAGATATAATATTCATTGCGAAGTGTTATGTATACCTCGTATTCGCTTCAAAAGGATGCAAATGCGACATTTCCGTGCTAGGAAGTAGCGTTTGCAGATGTCTACGTATCGAAGCAATAGAGTTCTAAATCTTCTTAAATCGCGATATTGCATCTCATTTCTATGATTCATGATAAGATATAATATTCATTGTCATGTATACCTCGTTTTCAGTTCAAATGAATGTAAATGCGACATTTCCTTGCTAGAAAATAGCGTTTGTAGAAGTCTACGTATCCAAGCAATAGAGTTCTAATGCTTCTTAAAACGAGATATCGCATCTTATTTCTATGTTTCATGATAAGATATAATATTCATTGTGAAGTGTCATGTATGCCTCCTATTCACTTCAACAGAATGTAAATGCAACACTTCCTTGCTAGGAAATAGCGTTTGCAGCTGTCTTCGTATCGTAGAAATGGAGTTCTAATACTGCTTAAAACGCGATATCGCACCTCATTCCTATGTTTCGTGATAAGGTATAATATTCATCTCAAAGTGTCATGTATGCCTCTTATTCACTTCAAAAGAATGCAAATGCGACACTGCCTTGCAAGGATATAACGTTTCCAGATATCTACGTACCGTAGCAATAGGTTTCTTACGCTTCTTAAAACGAGATATCGCATCTCATTTCTATGCTTCATGATAAGATATAATATTCATTGCGATGTGTCATGTATACCTCGTATTCACTTCCAATAAATGTAAATGCGACACTTCCTTACTAGGAAATAGCGTTTGCAGATGTCTACGTAACGTAGCAATTGGGTTCTAATACTTCATAAAACGCGATATCGCATCTCACTTCTATGTTTCACGATAAGACATAATATCCATTGCGAAATGTGATGTATACCTCGTATTCGCATCAAAAGAATGTATATGCGATACTTCCTTGCTGGGAATTAGCGTTTCCAGATGTCTACGTATCGAAACAATAGAGTTCTAATGCTTCTTAAAACGAGATGTCGCATCTCATTTGTCTGTTTCATGATAAGATATAATATTCATTGCGAAGTGTCATGTTTGCCTCTTATTCACTTCAAATGAATATAAATGCGACACTTCCTTGCTTGGAAGTAGCGTTTGCAGATGTCTACGTATCATAGCAGTAGAGTTCTAACGCTTCTTAAAACGCGATATCGCATCTCATTTCTCTGTTTCATGATAAGATATAATATTCATTGCGAAGTGTCATGTATACCTCGTATTCACTTCAAATAAATGTAAATGCGACACTTCCTTACTAGGAAATAGCGACTGCAGATGTCTCCGTATCGAAGCAACAGAGTTCTAATGCTTCATAAATCGCGATATCGCATCTCATTTCTATGTTTCATGGTGAGATATAATATCCATAGCGAAGTGTTTTGTATTCCTCGTCTACACTTCAAATGAATGTAAATGCGACTATTGCTTGCTAGGAAATAGCGTTTGCAGATGTCTACGTATCGAAGCAATAGAGTGCTAAAGCTTCATATATCGCGATATTGCATCTCATTTCTATGATTCATGTTAAGATATAATATTCATTGTGCAGTGCTATGTATTCTCCTCTACACTTCAAAAGAAAGTAAATGCGACACTTCCTTGCTAGGAAATAACGTTTGCAGATGTCTACGTATCGAAGCAATAGATTTCTAATGCTTCTTAAATCGTGATATAGCATCACATTTCTATGTTTCATGATAAGATATAATATTCATTGCGAAGTGTCATGTATTCCTCGCATTCACTTCAAATGAATGTAAATGCGACACTTCCTTGCTAGGAAATAGCGTTTGCCGATGTCTACGTATCGTAGTAATAGTGTTCGAATGATTCCTAAAACGCGATATCATATCATTTCTATGTTTCATGATAAGATATAGTATTCATTTCGAAGTGATATGTATTCCTCGTCTACACTTCAAAGGAATGTAAATACGACACTTCCTTGCTAGGAAATAGTGATGGCAGATGTCAACGTATCGAAGCAACAGAGTTCTAATGCTTCTCAAAGCGCGATATCGCATCTCATTTCTATGTTTCTTGATAAGATATAACATTCATTGCGAAGTGTCATGTATACCTCGTATTCACTTCAAAAGAATGTAATTGCGACACTTCCTTGCTAGGAAATAGCGTTTGCAGATGTCGACGTATCGAAGCAATAGATTTCTAATGCTTCTTAAATCGTGATATAGCATCACATTTCTATGTTTCATGATAAGATATAATATTCATTGCGAAGTGTCATGTATTCCTCGCATTCACTTCAAATGAATGTAAATGCGACACTTCCTTGCTAGGAAATAGCGTTTGCCGATGTCTACGTATCGTAGTAATAGTGTTCTAATGATTCCTAAAACGCGATATCGCATCTCATTTCTATGTATCATGATACGATACAATATTCATTGCGAAGTGTTATGTATACCTAGATTACACATCAAAATAATGTAAATGCGACACTTCCATGCTAGGAAATAGCGTTTGCAAATTTCTACGTATCGTAGAAATAGAGTTCTAATGCTACTTAAAACCCGATATCGCGTCTCACTTCTGTGTTTCACGATAAGATATAATATTCATTGCGAAGTCTCATGTATTCTCGTCTACACTTCAAATGAATGTAAATGCGACACTTTCTTGCTAGGAAAAATCGTTTGCAGATGTCTACGTATTGAAGCAATAGTGTTATAATGCTTCATATATCGCGATATCGCATCTCATATCTATGTTTCATGATAAGATATAATATTCATTGCGAAGTGTTATGTATACCTCGTATTGGCTTCAAAAGAATGTAAATGCGACACTTCCTTGCTAGGAAGTAGCGTTTGCAGATGTCTACCTATACCGAAGCAATAGAGTTCTAAATCTTCTTAAATCGCGATATTGCATCTCATTTCAATGATTCATGATAAGATCTAATATTCATTGTGCAGTGTTATGTATTCTCGTCTACACTTCAAAAGAAAGTAGATGCGACACTTCCTTGCTAGGAAATAACATTTGCAGATGTCTACGTATCGAAGCCATAGAGTTATAATGCTTCTTATATCGCGATATTGCATCTCATTTCTATGTTTCATGATAAGATATAGTATTCATTGTGCAATGTTATGTATACATCGCATTCACTTCAAGAGAATGTAAATGCGACACTTCCTTGCTTTTAAATAGCGCTTGCAGGTGTCTACGTATCGTAGCAATAGAGTTCTAATGCTAGTTAGAACCCGATATCGCATCTCACTTCTGTGTTTCACGATAAGATATAATATTCATTGCGAAGTGTCATGTATTCTCGTCTACACTTCAAATGAATGTAAATGCGACACTTCCTTGCTAGGAAATTGCGTTTGCAGATGGCTACGTATCGTAGCATTAGAGTTCTCGTGCTTTTAAGACGGGATATCGCATCTCATATCTATGTTTCATGATAAGATAATATTCATTGCGAAGTGCTATGTATAACTCGTATTTGTTTCAAAAGAATGTAAATGCGACACTTCGTTGCTAGGAAATAGCGTTTGCAGATGTCTACGTATCGAAGCAATAGATTTATAATGCTTCATATATCGCGATATCGCATCTTACTTCTATGTTTCATGATAAGATATAATCTTTATTGCGAAGTGTCATGTATACCTCGTCTACACTTCAAAAGAATGTAAATGCCACACATCCTGGCTAAGAAATAGCGTTTCCGGATGTCTACCTATCGAAGCAATAAAGTTCTAATGCTTCTTAGAACGCGATATCGCATCTCATTTCTATTTTTCATGATAAGATATAATATTCATTGCGAAGTGTCATGTATTTTCGTCTACACGTCAAGAGAATGTAAATGCAACACTTCCTTGCTAGGGTTTCCAGATGTCTAGGCATTGAAGCAATAGAGTTCTAATGGGGAGGGGTAGAGGTCCTTCTCACACCCGAGAACCATCCTGTTTGTCTCCATGGACTATGGCAGCGGTCTTATCGTTGCAGAGCTGTGGATCCTATCCTTCGGGCTTCAGGGTCTCTTCTTGCTCACTTCTCGACTCCTCCACCGTCGAGCCCGTCACGCTACCTCGGCGCACAGCCCTTCCACGAACCTGCGGTCTTATTATCCGCCGAAGAGGCGTCTTATGTGTCCCTTCTTCCATTAGCCCGCCAGTCTAATCCGTAGAACGGAGAGAGAGAAACGAACGGGGTAGGGGGGAGGTTCTACCATCGTGTATTTCACGCTCCTCGCAAATACAGCTAGCGCGATGGTCCGTGTCGCGCTTCTCGCATGGGTGGTGATCTGCGAGCTAGTCTAACCGTAGCAGGGGGGGGGGGGTGTGTGTGTGAGCGAGCCTTGTGACTTCACCACGTCACAGTACATACAAATTTACGATTAAGTAGCTATGTGTTCAAATTCAATTCCGAATAATGCACTAAAAAGCATCCCAGATAACAAACTGCAAGATGGTAGCGACACCATGCCGGCACTATATTGCCACTTCCGAGGAGTGTCAACTGATTCGTAGTCATCTGTGACCGGATTCGTTGCCTAAATTGCCAGAACGTGTTACCAGCACCATGGTGACACGCGTATCACCGCACCATCCATGAATCTCCTCAGCAATGACGCAGGATCACATTTGGCAATGGGGAACCTGTGCTTTCATACAAATTAGAACCGTTAGATGTCAGTAGATGTTCAGCATATGAGTATTGATAGAGATTTTGATGGTCGTTTTCCTATATTTATAGTTATTGAGCGAGTCGTATATATTTCTTTCAATCCATCATAGACTAAAAATATTATTTATAAAAAAAATATTACTTATAAAATAAAAATTCATGCTGTTGCGTCCCTAACTTCGCCTTGTGTAATTTTTGAAATAACATTCTGTCATCGTATTTAATGTAGCCCTCAATTGCATGAATGTGTAACAATAAATTGAAGAAAATATATATAAGATAAGTGTATATATTTTTATGACAAAGTAATTATCGACTTTATGGAAAAAATCGCCCTATCGAGCTAGTTTATAGAAAATAATAAAATCGAGTTCTTATATCTTTGTTTTGTGCCGGTGTATCTATATTGGAATCAAAATAAATAAATTGCACAGTTTAGTCATTTTTCATATTTGCTTATAATTTTTATGGAAACAGCTTCCCCATTAGTAAATGTCAGCCTACGCCACAACCACGCGTGTAGCTATGGTGAGCTGATAGTGTCATTGTCACGGCCGTGTAGCCCGTGTGCTATATCTCGGTGCTTTAATAGTGCCGTGATACGAATGCCGCCCCAGTACTAACAGTATGCCATTTCGAAAGCTGAGTAGGAGCACTTTCTTAGCACAGTTCTGTCACGGATTTCGTTCCATCCGTTGTCATTGGCGTGCCAATCGCTGGCTGTTTGGGATATTGTAGTGCATGAGGCAGACTTGTTCCTTATCATCGTCAAGGAGATGGATTTTCACTCCCCCCTTTTTGAATTTTTTAAATTATTGTTTGGAATTTTTGCCGTTTCTGTATCTCTATGACCGCATTGTGGATTCAACTTATGTACGATCTTTTTGGTCTTCATCTTTTGTTACATGTAATATTATATATGTGATGCACGTTTGTTATGTAATGCTCCGATTTGTAAGCCTCAGATACTTTTATTCTTTGGTAAAGCAACTTATTCGATTAATATATATTTATTAGACATAGATATAAACAATTAGGAAAATGTTATTAAAACGCTATTAAATATGTTGTTGCAATTATATATTTAAGGTCTGAAGATGTAGATGCAATTAATGTCCGATATTTTACGTGATCCAATCGACGTATCAAGTGAGGCTATGAAATATAAAAATCTTTTACTATTCTTCGACCCCTTTACATGTTACATGAATGATAAGTTCTGCAAGACAAGAAGCCTAAATTAGTGACATATCTAGGAACATATGTAGTTTGTAAGTAACACATCTTTTCTCTCTGAAATATTTGCCTTTGCATAGAATAGAACGTATAGATATAATTGCCTGTTTTGTACCCATTTCGGTCCAATTCTATTATAGCCTTTGAGCAGAAGTAATATTGATTATACTTGATTTTTGCAATAGTTCCTTAATTAACAGATTTCATTAACCTAGAATCATGATTTGACGGATGTATCAATCTACTTTGTAGCTCCATCAGTTTCTTTTTCTGCTCGCTACTTTCCATTTTCAGTTCCGTATACTTATCCTTTGTCACCATCATATATGTTGCGTAAAATTACAATAACTTTTTGTCCACAAATTTTGCGGATATTTCAATTAAATTTCCTTTGATTAAATAAACGGAAATTAAAAAACAGTGGCACGTACCATTTCTTGGAAGCGTTGTATCGTAATTTGCATCTGACTGTTTTGAAAGGCACGCACTTTACTTAACGTTTGCAATGATTCGGTTAGCGAAGTAAAGTAATATTCTACTTTCGAAATTGTTGGCTCTTGTAATTCTAAGGCAAATATATTCGTCTGTCGACATCGTGAACATTGTTTTTTGGCAAAATTCCAGAAAAACAAATATACTATAAGTAAAATAATAAACATCATAATATTAAATTTAACTCTGTTCATCGTTGCCTTGTTGGACACATCCATAACAATATACAGGGTGGGGCAGTAATAATTAGCACCTCAGATATCCACGAAACTATAAGTTTCATAGAAGTTTTTGCCAATATAAAATTGCATAGTACAAAGGGGCCATCCGTTGATGAAAATAGTTTTTTTGTAAGTGGAGTTATATTGGACATATGAAGGTTACCTTCATTTTTTAAAATGAATTGGTATGTCCATTCTTCCGTAATATGATAGAACATTTTAAAGCAAGTTTAACGATCTGTAACATGAAGGCATTGAAGGTTACAGAAAGTAAAGAAAGGCGATAATACTCACGGTTTTGATAGTAAATGAAACATACGTATTGTAAACAGTGGTGGAAGGCGTAATACTTACCGTTTACTTCACTGTGAATAAACACTTTTCGAAGGGCATTTCAATAGTTTGCAGCATAAGTTAAGCATGATAAGATTAGTATTGAAAAATCGGTTCGAATACGTTTGGTTAGGCTGTTCTTTGTGTCGTTCATTTTATAAGTACTGAGCTGTGGATTCCTGAGGACAGCTCACAAAATTGTTGAACTATGGAAGATTATCATTGTGAATTTGAATCAAAAGGTAATTAAATTCCATTAGATTGTAAACAGATCTCAATGTTTCATTTTAGATAGTAAGATTAAATACTCTTTACAAAACTACAAGAATGGATACATACCTTTCTGTTATTATTATTTCATAAAGAATTATAATTGCAATTATATAGTTCATTACGATAAAAAATATTTCTCAGAAAATTCTAAATATTAAATAAAAGAATCAAGTAAAACATTTTTAATAATTACGAATATGAAAAATACTTGAACATTCCAGTAGAAAGATGTCTAAACAGGAGCTAGAAAAGTCAAACATTCAATTTCAATTCCAGAATTCATCTATAAGAGGTAAAATGTTTCGAAAGCTTTAATTACAGTCTTTAATGCAAGCAGTTGGGCAGTATTTCAATTTTTAAGAAAATTGATGAAAGTCAACCATTTTGAAGTGGTCAGAATCTTTGTCGTTTGAGCAATAAGTGAATAAGAAATAACTGCATGAATTCCAGGCTTAAAAACTTATGGATTAAATCCTATGCAGACTCGTTTATGAGCGAGTTACTAAATTATAATCCACACTAAGTAATCATTTTAAAACTTAAATGATTACATCTCGCGAACTTTCAAAGATATCAGAAGCGTGAAAAGTATGTGGTTTATCAAAAACTCTTCTAAAAGAACGGACGAAGCCAATAGAAATCTTTGTTGAAGTAAGCAAGTTCTAAAGTTCTAAGCAACGCGATGGCCCTTATCTGCCTATGTTTCATAGCAAGTAAGTTCTGAATTTCTATGAAATCCGATGGAATTCCTCACTACTAACGTTTCAAAGTAAGTTCTCAAATTCTCAATTCTACGTTTAAAACTATGTGTGTTCTATATATCTATGTAAAGTGATGGTTCCTATTAGTTGTGACGGAAACCTATATATAGTAAGTCAGGGAAGCTCGAAGGGGTTAATTATTTAAATGCTTTAAGGTGTAAAACGTACTTTAATCTAAAGCGATCTATCGTTCCAAGGTATACGCTCACGTACAACTTTTCTTGGGCGCCAGCTGCTCAGAAAGTAGCAAGGGGATAGACTACACGACCCCGGGAACCCTGGGGCGAAACAACCCTTGAAACTTCGAAATGCTCCTCCTCTAGACTACGCCTAGCCAAGTACACACACTCAGGTCGCGAGATACTGAAGTCACGGCATGTTTATTTATGGTCTCGACGTGGGTTTAACTAAGAAGGGCTACGGGAAACTACGCAACACGCCGCAAATTACCGGGTATCATAACTCGCTTCACGATATAAGATACAACATACAATATGCGACACAAGAAATGGGACGCTTTAGCGAATAAGCTCTCACGTTCTCTTCTTCAGGTTCCTTGAATTCGCTGGTGGTCCTCGGGTCTCCTGCATCCTCCTCGGGGCTCCTTGGTGGAGTGGGCTGTAGGCTTCAGTATTGTTCGAGTCCATCGATCAGTGGATTTCGGCGATTTCCTCTTCTCGCCCCCTTGGGTGTCCCTGAGGGGATCCTCCTGATTATTTAAATTGCGTAGCGCCTCGCGCGCCGCGCTCCCATGGCCCACCTGCAGGGCCGCTGGACTTTTGACCTCTCTTTAGGGGGTTAAGGATGGTTGAGGACCTTCTCACATCCCAGAGCATTATAAAGCACAAAAGCAGATAAGCATAATGCGATGCATAGAGCTTTACAACATTCTAACTTACTTTGAACTGTTTATATGAAATGCAATATTGAGGTGCATGAAGCATGACAAATTGAATGCTTCGGCACCTGAACATCTAGAAACGCTATCCCCGGGCAAGAAAGTGTAGGGTTCACACTCAATTCATATGCAGAAGCAGATAAACAAAACGCGATGCTATGAATATTACATCTTATCATGAAATATAGAAGTAAGATGCGCAGCCGCTTTTTACGAAGCATTAGAACTCTATTGCTTCTAAACCTTCAGATATAGAAACGATATTCCGTAGCAAAGAAGGGATCCATTTACATTCATTTGAAGTGTAGAGGAGATATACATAACGCGTTGCATTGAAATTACATCTTATCATGTGACTTAGAATTTATATGCGATATCGCGTTTTATAAAGAGTTAGAAATCTATAGCTTCGATGCGTAGACATCTAGAAACGCAATTTCCTAGCCAGAAAGTGTCGCATTTTCATTAGTTTGGAGTGAATAAGAGGTATACATGACACTTCGCAATGAATATTATATCTTATCACCAAACATAGAAATGAAATGTGACATCTTGTTTTAAGAAGCATTAGGACTCTTTTGCTACGATACGTAGACGTCTGCAAACGCTATTTCCTAGGACGGAAACGTCGCAATTACATTTTTTGAAATGAATACGAGGTATACATGACACTTCGCAATGAATATTATATCTTATCATGAAACATAGAAGAGTGATGCGATATCGCGTTGTAAGAAGCATTAAAACTCTATGGCCTCGATGCGGAGACATCTGCAAACGCTATTTCCTAGCATGGTATTGTCGCACTTACATCCTTTTCAAGTGAATACGAGGTATACATGACACTTCGCAATGAATATTATATCTTAGCACGAAGCATAGGAATGAGATGCGATATCGCGTTTTGAGAAGCATTAGAACTCTATTGCTACGATACATATACATCTGCAAACGCTATTTCCTAGCAAGGAAGATGCGCATTTACATTCTTTTGAAGTGAATACGAGGTATACATGACACTTCGCAATGAACATTATATCTTATCATGTGACATAGAATTGAGAAGCGATATCGCGTTTTAAGAAGCATTAAAACTCTATGGCCTCGATGCGGAGACATCTGCAAACGCTATTTCCTAGCATGCAAGTGTCGCACTTACATTCTTTTGACGCGAATACGAGGTATACATGACACGTTGCAATGAATATTATATCTTATCATGAAACATATAAATGAGATGCGATATCGCGATTTAAGTAGCATTAGAACTCTATTGCTACGATACCTAGACATCTGCAAACGCTATTTCCTAGCAAACAAAAGTCGCATCTACATTCTTTTGAAGTGAATACGAGGTATACATGACACTTCGCAATGAATATTATATCTTATCACGAAGCATAGGAATGAGATACGATATCGCGTTTTGAGAAGCATTCGAGGTCTATTGCTACGATACATAGACATCTGCAAACGCTATTTCCTAGCAAGGAAGATTCGCATTTACATTCTTTTGAAGTGAATACGAGGTATACATGATACTTCGCAATGAATATTATACCTTATCATGAAACATAGAAGTGAGATGCGAAATCGCGTTTTAAGAAGCATTAGAACTCTATTACTTCGATACGTAGACATCTGCAAAATCTATTTCCCAGCAAGGAAGTGTCGCATTTACATTCTTTTGAAGTGAATACGAGATATACATGACACTTCGCAATGAATATTATATCTTATCATGAAACATAGGAATGAGGTGCTATATCGCGTTTTGAGAAGCATTAGAAATCTATTGCTAATATACGTAGACATCTTAAACGCTATTTCCTATCACGCAATAGTCGCATTTACCTTCTTTTGAAGTGAATACAAGGTATACATGACCATTCGCAATGAATATTATATCATATCATGAATCATAGAAGTGAGATGCGATATCGCGTTTTAAGAAGCATTAGAACCTTATTGCCTCGACGCGTAGACATCTGCAGACGCTATTTGCTAGCATGGAAGTGTCGCATTTACATCCTTTTGAAGTGAATTCGAGGTATATATGACACTTCGCAATGAACATTATATCTTCTCATGTGACATAGAATTGAGATGCGATATCGCGTTTCAAGAAGCATTAGAACTCTATGGCCTCGATGCGGAGACATCTACAAACGCTATATCCTAGCAAGCAATAGTTGCATTTACATTCTTTTGAAGTGAATACGAGGTATTCATGACACTTCGCAATGAATATTATATCTTATCACGACACATAGAAATGAGATGCGATATCGCAATTTAAGTAGCATTAGAAATCTATTGCTACGATACGTAGACATCTGAATACGCTATTTCCTAGCAAGGAAGTGTTGCACTTACATTCGTTTGGAGAGAATACGAGGTATACATGGCACTTCGCAATGAATATTATATCTTATCATGTAACATAAAAGTGAGATGCGATATCGCGTCATAAGAAGCATTAGAACCCTATTGCCTCGATGCGGAGATATCTGCAAACGCAATTTCCTAGTATGGAAGTGTCGCATTTACATTCTTTTGAAGTGAATTCGAGGTATACATGACACTTCGGAATGAATATTATTGTTTATCACGAAACATAGAAATGAGATGCGATATCGCGATCTAAGAAGCATTAGAACTCTATTGCTACGATACGTAGGCATCTGCAAACTCTATTTCCTAGCAAGCAATAGTCGCATTTACATTCTTTTGAAGTGAATACGAGGTATACATGACACTTCGCAATGAATATTATATCTTATCATGAATCATAGAAGTGAGATGCGATATCGCGTTTTAAGAAGCATTAGAAACTTACTGCCTCGACGCGTAGACATCTGCAGATGCTATTTGCTAGCATGGAAGTGTCGCATTTACATTCTTTTGAAGTGAATACGAGGTATACAAGACACTTCGCAATGAATATTATATCTTATCATGAAGCATAGAAATGAGATGCGATATCGCGTCTTAAGAAGCATTAGAACCCTATTGCCTCGATGTGGAGATATCTGCAAACGCTATTTCCTAGCAAGTAATAGTCGCATTTACATTCTTTTGAAATGAATTCGAGGTTTACATGACACTTCGGAATGAATATTATAACTTATCACGAAACATAAAAATGGGATGCGATATCGCGATCTAAGAAGCATTAGAACTCTATTGCTACGATACGTAGGCATCTGCAAACGCTATGCCCTAGCAAGGAATAGTCGCATTTACATTCTTTTGATGTGAATACGAGGTATACATGACACTTCGCAGTGAATATTATATCTTATAATGAAACATAGAAATGAGATGCGATATCGCGTTTTAAGAAGCATTAAAACTCTATGGCCTCGATGCGGAGACATCTGCAAGCGCTATTTCCTTGCAAGGAAGATTCGCATTTACATTCTTTTGTAGAGAATACGAGGTATACATGACACTTCGCAATGAATATTATATCTTATCATGAAACGTAGAAGAGCGATGCGATATCGCGTTTTAAGAAGCATTAGAACTCTATGGCCTCGATGCGGACACATCTGCAGACGCTATTTCCTAGCCTCGAAGTGTCGTATTTACATTCTTTTGAAGTGAATACGAGGTGTACATGACACTTCGCAATGAATATTATATCTTATCACGAAACATAGAAATGAGATGCGATATCGCAATTTAAGTAGCATTAGAAATCTATTGCTACGATACGTAGACATCTGAATACGCTATTTCCTAGCAAGGAAGTGTCGCATTTACATTCGTTTGGAGTGAATACGAGGTATACATGACACTTCGCAATGAATATTATATATTATCATGAAGCATAGGAATAAGATGCGATATCGCGTTTTGAGAAGCATTAGAACTCTATTGCTACGATACGTAGACATCTGCAAACGCTATTTCCTAGCAAGCAATAGTCGCATTTACATTCTTTTGAAGTGAATACGAGGTATACATAACACTTCGTAATGAATATTATATCTTATCATGCAACATAGGAGAGTGATGCGATATCGCGTTTAAAGAAGCATTAGAACTCTATTGCTACGACACGTAGACATCTGAATACGCCATTTCCAAGCAAGGAAGTGTCTCATTGACATTCGTTTGGAGTGAATACGAGGTATACATGACACTTCGCAATGAATATTATATCTTATCATGAAACGTAGAAGAGAGATGCGATATCGCGTTTTAAGAAGCATTAGAACTCTATGGCCTCGATGCGGACACATCTGCAGACGCTATTTCCTAGCCTCGAAGTGTCGCATTTACATTCTTTTGAAGTGAATACGAGGTGTACATGACACTTCGCAATGAATATTATATCTTATAATGAATCATCGAAATGAGATGCGATATCGCTATTTAAGAAGCATTAGAACTCTATTGCTACGATAGGTAGACATCTGCGAACGCTATGTCCGAGCAAGGAAGATTCGCATTTACATTCTTTTGAAGAGAATACGAGGTATACATGACACTTCGCAAAGAACATTATATCTTATCACGGAACATAGAAGAGTGATGCGATATCGCGATCTAAGTAGCATTAGAACTATATTGCTACGATACGTAGACATCTGCAAACGCTATTCCCTAGCAAGCAATAGTCGCATTTACTTTCTTTTGAAGTGAATACGAGGTGTACATGACACTTCGCAATGAATATTATATCTTATCAGGAAACATAGAAATGAGATGCGATATCGCGTTTTCAGAAGCATTAGAAGTCTATGGCCTCGATGCGGAGACATCTGCAAACGCTATTTCCTAGCAAGCAATAGTCGCATTCACTTTCTTTTGAAATGAATACGAGGTGTACATGACACTTCGGAATGAATATTGTAACTTATCACGAAACATAGAAATGAGATGCGATATCGCGATCTAAGAAGCATTAGGACTCTATAGCTACGATACGTAGGCATATGCAAACGCTATGGCCTAGAAAGAAATAGTCGCATTTACATTCTTTTGAGGTGAACACGAGGTATACATGACACTCCGCAATGAATATTATATCTTATCATGAAACATAGAAGAGAGATGCAATATTGCGTTTCAAGAAGCATTAGAACTCTATTGCTACGATACGTAGACATCTGAATACGCTATTTCCTAGCATGGAAGTGTCGCATTAAATGCTTTTGAAGTGAATTCGAGGTTTACATGACACTTCGGAATGAATATTATAACTTATCATGAAACATAGTAGAGAGATGCGATATCGCGTTTTAAGAAGCATTAGAACTCTATGGCATCGATGCGGAGACATCAGCAAACGCTATTTCCTAGCATGGAAGTGTGGCACTCACATTCTTTTGAAGTGAATACGAGGTATACATGACACTTCGCAATGAAAATTATATCCTATCATGAAACGTAGAAGAGAGATGCGATATCGCGTTTTAAGAAGCATTAGAACTCTATGGCCTCGATGCGGACACATCTGCAGACGCTATTTCCTAGCCTCGAAGTGTCGCATTTACATTCTTTTGAAGTGAATACGAGGTGTACATGACACTTCGCAATGAATATTATATCTTATCACGAAACGTAGAAAAGAGTTGCGATATCGCGATTTAAGTAGCATTACAACTCTACTGCTACGATACGTGGACATCTGAATACGCCATTTCCTAGGAAGGAAGTGTCGCATTTACATTCGTTTGGAGTCAATGCGAGGTATACATGACACTTCGCAATGAACATTATATCTTATCATGAAACATAGAAGAGAGATGCAATATCGCGTTTCAAGAAGCATTAGAACTCTATGGCCTCGATGCGGAGACATCTGCAAACGCTATTTCCGAGCAACGAAGATTCGCATTTACATTCTTTTGAAGTGAATACGAGGTGTACATGACACTTCGCAATGAATATTATATCTTATCAGAAAACATAGAAATGAGATGCGATATCGCGTTTTCAGAAGCATTAGAAATCTATGGCCTCGATGCGGAGACATCTGCAAACGCTATTTCCAAGCAAGCAATAGTCGCATTTACTTTCCTTTGAAGTGAATACGAGGTGTACATGACACCTCGCAATGAATATTATATCTTATCACGAAACATAGAAATGAGATGCGATATCGCGTCTTCAGAAGCATTAGAACTCTATGGCCTCGATGCGGAGACATCTGCAAACGCTATTTCCTAGCAAGCAATAGTCGCATTTACATTCCTTTGAAGTGAATACGAGGTATACATGACACTTCGTAATGAACATTATATCTTATCATGAAACATAGAAGTGGGATGCGATATCGCGTCTTAAGAAGCATTAGAACCCTATTGCCTCGATGTGGAGATATCTGCAAACGCTATTTCCTAGCAAGTAATAGTCGCATTTACATTCTTTTGAAATGAATTCGAGGTTTACATGACACTTCGGAATGAATATTATAACTTATCACGAAACATAAAAATGGGATGCGATATCGCGATCTAAGAAGCATTAGAACTCTATTGCTACGATACGTAGGCATCTGCAAACGCTATGCCCTAGCAAGGAATAGTCGCATTTACATTCTTTTGATGTGAATACGAGGTATACATGACACTTCGCAGTGAATATTATATCTTATAATGAAACATAGAAATGAGATGCGATATCGCGTTTTAAGAAGCATTAAAACTCTATGGCCTCGATGCGGAGACATCTGCAAGCGCTATTTCCTTGCAAGGAAGATTCGCATTTACATTCTTTTGTAGAGAATACGAGGTATACATGACACTTCGCAATGAATATTATATCTTATCATGAAACGTAGAAGAGAGATGCGATATCGCGTTTTAAGAAGCATTAGAACTCTATGGCCTCGATGCGGACACATCTGCAGACGCTATTTCCTAGCCTCGAAGTGTCGTATTTACATTCTTTTGAAGTGAATACGAGGTGTACATGACACTTCGCAATGAATATTATATCTTATCACGAAACATAGAAATGAGATGCGATATCGCAATTTAAGTAGCATTAGAAATCTATTGCTACGATACGTAGACATCTGAATACGCTATTTCCTAGCAAGGAAGTGTCGCATTTACATTCGTTTGGAGTGAATACGAGGTATACATGACACTTCGCAATGAATATTATATATTATCATGAAGCATAGGAATAAGATGCGATATCGCGTTTTGAGAAGCATTAGAACTCTATTGCTACGATACGTAGACATCTGCAAACGCTATTTCCTAGCAAGCAATAGTCGCATTTACATTCTTTTGAAGTGAATACGAGGTATACATAACACTTCGTAATGAATATTATATCTTATCATGCAACATAGGAGAGTGATGCGATATCGCGTTTAAAGAAGCATTAGAACTCTATTGCTACGACACGTAGACATCTGAATACGCTATTTCCAAGCAAGGAAGTGTCTCATTGACATTCGTTTGGAGTGAATACGAGGTATACATGACACTTCGCAATGAATATTATATCTTATCATGAAACGTAGAAGAGAGATGCGATATCGCGTTTTAAGAAGCATTAGAACTCTATGGCCTCGATGCGGACACATCTGCAGACGCTATTTCCTAGCCTCGAAGTGTCGCATTTACATTCTTTTGAAGTGAATACGAGGTGTACATGACACTTCGCAATGAATATTATATCTTATAATGAATCATCGAAATGAGATGCGATATCGCTATTTAAGAAGCATTAGAACTCTATTGCTACGATACGTAGACATCTGAATACGCTATTTCCTAGCAAGGAAGTGTCGCATTGACATTCGTTTGGAGTGAGTACGAGGTATACATGACACTTCGCAATGAATATTATATCTTATCATGAAGCATAGAAATGAGATGCGATATCGCCTTTTGAGAAGCATTAGAACTCTATTGCTACGATAGGTAGACATCTGCGAACGCTATGTCCGAGCAAGGAAGATTCGCATTTACATTCTTTTGAAGAGAATACGAGGTATACATGACACTTCGCAAAGAACATTATATCTTATCACGGAACATAGAAGAGTGATGCGATATCGCGATCTAAGTAGCATTAGAACTATATTGCTACGATACGTAGACATCTGCAAACGCTATTCCCTAGCAAGCAATAGTCGCATTTACTTTCTTTTGAAGTGAATACGAGGTGTACATGACACTTCGCAATGAATATTATATCTTATCAGGAAACATAGAAATGAGATGCGATATCGCGTTTTCAGAAGCATTAGAAGTCTATGGCCTCGATGCGGAGACATCTGCAAACGCTATTTCCTAGCAAGCAATAGTCGCATTCACTTTCTTTTGAAGTGAATACGAGGTGTACATGACACTTCGGAATGAATATTGTAACTTATCACGAAACATAGAAATGAGATGCGATATCGCGATCTAAGAAGCATTAGAACTCTATAGCTACGATACGTAGGCATATGCAAACGCTATGGCCTAGAAAGAAATAGTCGCATTTACATTCTTTTGAGGTGAACTCGAGGTATACATGACACTCCGCAATGAATATTATATCTTATCATGAAACATAGAAGAGAGATGCAATATTGCGTTTCAAGAAGCATTAGAACTCTATTGCTACGATACGTAGACATCTGAATACGCTATTTCCTAGCATGGAAGTGTCGCATTAAATGCTTTTGAAGTGAATTCGAGGTTTACATGACACTTCGGAATGAATATTATAACTTATCATGAAACATAGTAGAGAGATGCGATATCGCGTTTTAAGAAGCATTAGAACTCTATGGCATCGATGCGGAGACATCAGCAAACGCTATTTCCTAGCATGGAAGTGTGGCACTCACATTCTTTTGAAGTGAATACGAGGTATACATGACACTTCGCAATGAATATTATATCCTATCATGAAACGTAGAAGAGAGATGCGATATCGCGTTTTAAGAAGCATTAGAACTCTATGGCCTCGATGCGGACACATCTGCAGACGCTATTTCCTAGCCTCGAAGTGTCGCATTTACATTCTTTTGAAGTGAATACGAGGTGTACATGACACTTCGCAATGAATATTATATCTTATCACGAAACGTAGAAAAGAGTTGCGATATCGCGATTTAAGTAGCATTACAACTCTACTGCTACGATACGTGGACATCTGAATACGCCATTTCCTAGCAAGGAAGTGTCGCATTTACATTCGTTTGGAGTGAATGCGAGGTATACATGACACTTCGCAATGAACATTATATCTTATCATGAAACATAGAAGAGAGATGCAATATCGCGTTTCAAGAAGCATTAGAACTCTATGGCCTCGATGCGGAGACATCTGCAAACGCTATTTCCGAGCAACGAAGATTCGCATTTACATTCTTTTGAAGTGAATACGAGGTGTACATGACACTTCGCAATGAATATTATATCTTATCAGAAAACATAGAAATGAGATGCGATATCGCGTTTTCAGAAGCATTAGAAATCTATGGCCTCGATGCGGAGACATCTGCAAACGCTATTTCCAAGCAAGCAATAGTCGCATTTACTTTCCTTTGAAGTGAATACGAGGTGTACATGACACCTCGCAATGAATATTATATCTTATCACGAAACATAGAAATGAGATGCGATATCGCGTCTTCAGAAGCATTAGAACTCTATGGCCTCGATGCGGAGACATCTGCAAACGCTATTTCCTAGCAAGCAATAGTCGCATTTACATTCCTTTGAAGTGAATACGAGGTATACATGACACTTCGTAATGAACATTATATCTTATCATAAAACATAGAAGTGGGATGCGATATCGCGTTTTAAGAAGCATTAGAACTCTATTGCCTCGATGCGAAGATATCTGCAAACGCTATTTCCTAGCATGGAAGAGTCGCATTTACATTCGTTTGAAGTTAATTTGAGGTATACATGACACTTCGCAATGAACATTATATCTTCTCATGTGACATAGAATTGAGATGCGATATCGCGATTTGAGAAGCATTAGAACCCTATTGCCTCGATGCGAAGATATCTGCAAACGCTATTTCCTAGCAAGCAATAGTCGCATTTACATTCTTTTGAAGTGAATACGAGGTATACATGACACTTCGCAATGAACATTATATCTTACATGAAACATAGAAGTGAGATGCGATATCGCGATTTGAGAAGCATTAGAACCCTATTGCCTCGATGCGGAGATATCTGCAAACGCTATTTCCTAGCATGGAAGTGTCGCATTTACATTCTTTTGAAGTGAATTCGAGGTATACATGACACTTCGCTATGAACATTATATCTTCTCATGTGACATAGAATTGAGATGCGATATCGCGTTTTAAGAAGCATTAGAACTCTATTGCCTCGACGCGTAGACACCTGCAGACGCTATTTCCTAGCATGGAAGTGTCGCATTTACATTATTTTGTAGTGAATACGAGGTGTACATGTCACTTCGCAATGAATATTATAACTTATCACGAAACATAGAAATGAGATGCGATATCGCGATCTAAGAAGCATTAGAGCTCTATTGCTACGATACGTAGGCATCTGCAAACGCTATTTCTTAGCAAGGTATAGTCGCATTTACATTCGTTTGAAGTGAATACGAGGAATACATGACACTTCGCAATGAATATTATATCTTATCACGAAACATATAAATGAGATGCGATATCGCGATCTAAGAAGCATTAGAGCTCTATTGCTACGATTCGTAGGCATCTGCAAACGCTATTTCTTAGCAAGGTATAGTCGCATTTAGATTCGTTTGAAGTGAATACGAGGTATACATGACACTTCGCAATGAATATTATATCTTATCACGTAACATAGAAGTGAGATGCGACATTGCGTTTTAAGAAGCATTAGAACCCTATTGCCTCGATGCGGAGATATCTGCAAACGCTATTTCCTAGCATGGAAGTGTCGCATTTACATTCTTTTGAAGTGAATTTGAGGTATACATGACACTTCGCAATGAACATTATATCTTCTCATGTGACATAGAATTGAGATGCGATATCGCGTTTTAAGAAGCATTAGAACTCTATTGCCTCGACGCGTAGACACCTGCAGACGCTATTTCCTAGCATGGAAGTGTCGCATTTACATTCTTTTGTAGTGAATATGAGGTATACATGACACTTCGCAATGAACATTATATCTTATCATGAAACATAGAAGTGAGATGCGATATCGCGATTTAAGAAGCATTAGAACCCTATTGCCTCGATGCGGAGATATCTGCAAACGCTATTTCCTAGCATGGAAGTGTCGCATTTACATTCTTTTGAAGTGAATTCGAGGTATACATGACACTTCGCTATGAACATTATATCTTCTCATGTGACATAGAATTGAGATGCGATATCGCGTTTTAAGAAGCATTAGAACTCTATTGCCTCGACGCGTAGACACCTGCAGACGCTATTTCCTAGCATGGAAGTGTCGCATTTACATTATTTTGTAGTGAATACGAGGTGTACATGTCACTTCGCAATGAATATTATAACTTATCACGAAACATAGAAATGAGATGCGATATCGCGATCTAAGAAGCATTAGAGCTCTATTGCTACGATACGTAGGCATCTGCAAACGCTATTTCTTAGCAAGGTATTGTCGCATTTACATTCGTTTGAAGTGAATACGAGGTATACATGACACTTCGCAATGAATATTATATCTTATCACGAAACATATAAATGAGATGCGATATCGCGATCTAAGAAGCATTAGAGCTCTATTGCTACGATTCGTAGGCATCTGCAAACGCTATTTCTTAGCAAGGTATAGTCGCATTTAGATTCGTTTGAAGTGAATACGAGGTATACATGACACTTCGCAATGAATATTATATCTTATCACGTAACATAGAAGTGAGATGCGACATTGCGTTTTAAGAAGCATTAGAACCCTATTGCCTCGATGCGGAGATATCTGCAAACGCTATTTCCTAGCATGGAAGTGTCGCATTTACATTCTTTTGAAGTGAATTGGAGGTATACATGACTCTCCGGAATGAATATTACAACTTATCACGAAACATAGAAATGTGATGCGATATCGCGATCTAAGACGCATTAGAACCCTATTGCTACGATACTCAAGCATCTGCAAACGCTATTTTCTAGCAAGGAAGTGTCGCATTTACATTCGTTTGGAGTGAATACGAGGTATACATGACACTTCGCAATGAATATTATATCTTATCATGAAGCATAGAAATGAGATGCGATATCGCGTATTGAGGAGCATTAGAACTCTATTGCTACGATACGTAGACATCTGCAAACGCTATTTCCTAGCAAGGAAGATTCGCATTTACCTTCTTTTGAAGTGAATACGAGGTATACGTGACACTTCGCAATGAATATTGTATCTTATCATGAAACATAGAAGTGAGATGCGATATCGCGATCTAAGAAGTGTCACAACTCTAATTCTGCGATACGAAGACATCTGCAATCGCCATTTCCTAGCAAGGAAGTGTCGCATTTACATTAATTTGAAGTGAATACGAGGAATAAGTGATACTTCGTAATGAATAATAGATCTTATTACGAAACATAGATATGAGATGCGATATGGTGTTTTAGGAATCTTTAGAACTCTATTGCTTCGATACGTAGACATTTGCAAACGCTATTACCTAGCAAGGAAGTGTCGCATTTACATTCTTTTGAAAGGAATACGATGTATACATGACGCTTCGCAATGAATATTATATCTTATCGTAAAACGTAGAAATACGATGCGACATCCCGTTATAAGGAACATTATAACTCTATTGCTTCGATACGTAGACATCTGCAAACGCTATTTCCTAGCAAGGAAGTATCGCTTTTACATTCTTTTGAAGTGAATACGAGGTATACATGACATTTCGCAATGGATATTATGTCTTATCATGAAACATAGAAATATGATGCGACATCACGTTTTAAGAAGCATTAGAAGTCTATTGCCTCGATACGCGGACATCTGCAAACGCTATTTGCTAGCAAGGAAGTGTCGCATTTACATTCATTTGTAGTGAATACGAGGAATAAGTGACACATCGCAATGGATATTATATCTTATCATGAAACATAGAAATGAGATGCGATATCGCATTCCAAGAAGCATTAGAACTCTATTGCCTCGATACGTAGACATCTGCAAACGCTATTTCCTAGCAAGGCATAGTCGCATTTACATTCATTTGAAGTGAATACGAGGTATACATGACAATTCGCAATGAATATTATACCTTATCATGAAACATAGAAGTGAGATGCGAAATCGCGTTTTAAGAAGCATTAGAACTCTATTACTTCGATACGTAGACATCTGCAAAATCTATTTCCTAGCAAGGAAGTGTCGCATTTACATTCATTTGAAGTCAATACGAGGTAGACATGACACTTCGCAACGAATATTATATCTTGTCATGAAGCATAGTAATGAGATGCGATATCTCATTTTAAGAACCATTAGAGCTCTATTGCTTCGATACATAGACATCTGCAATCGCTGTATTCTAGCAAGAAAGTGTCGCATTTACATTCATTTGAAGTGTATGCGAGTTATACATGACACATCGCAATGAATAATATATCTTATCATGAAACATGAACTGAGATGCGATATCCCTTTTTAAAAAGCATTAGAACTCTATTGCTTTCGAACGTAGACATCTGAAAACGCTATTTCCTAGCAAGCAAGTGTCGCATTTACATTCTTTTGAAGTGAATACGAGGTATACATGACATTTCGCAATGGATATTATGCCTTATCATGAAACATAGATATAAGATGCGACCTCACGTTTTAAGAAGCATTAGCACTCTAATGCTGCGATACGTAGACCTCTGCAAACGCTATTTCCAAGCAAGGAGTAGCCGCATTTAAATTCTTTTGAAGTGAATACGAGGTATACATGACACTTCACAATGAATATTATATCTTATCATGAAACACAGAAGTGAGGTGCGATATCGCGTTTTAAGAAGCATAACAGCTCTATGGCCTCGATGCGGAAACATCTGCAAACGCTATTTCCTAGCATGGAAGTGTCGCATTTACATTCGTTTGGAGAGAATACGAGGTATACATGACACTTCGCAATTAATATTATATCTTATCATGAAGCATAGAAATGAGATGCGATATCGCGTTTTGAGAAGCACTACAACTCTATTGCTACGATACGTAGGCACCTGCAAACGCTATTTCCTAGCAAGGAATAGTCGCATTTACATTCTTTTGAAGTGAATACTAGGTATACATGACACTTCGCAATGAGCATTATACCTTATCACGAAATATAGGAATGAAATGCGACATCTCGTTTTAAGAAGCATTAGAACTCTATTGCTACGATACGTAGACATCTGCAAACGCTATTTCCTAGCAGGCAATAGTCGCATTTACATTCTTTTGAAGTGAATACGAGGTATACATGTCACTTCGCAATCAATGTTATATCTTATCATGAAACATAGAAGATAGATGCGATATCGCGTTTTAAGAAGCATTAGAACTCTATGGCCTCGATGTGGAGACATCTGCAAACGCTATTTCCTAGCATGGAAGTTTCGCACTTACATTCTTTTGAAGTGAATACGAGATATGCATGACACTTCGCAATGAATATTATATCTTATCGCGAAACATAGAAATGAGATGCGATATTGCGATTTAAGTAGCATTAGAACTCTATTGCTACGATACGCAGACATCTGAATAAGCTATTTCCTAGCAACGAAATGTCGCATTTACAATCGTTTGGAGTGAATACGAGGTATACATGACGCTTCGCAATCAATATTATATCTTTACATGATGCATAGAAATGAGATGCGATATCGCGATTTAAGTAGCATTAGAACTCCATTGCTACGATACGTAGACATCTGCAAACGCTATTTCCTTAGCAAGCAATAGTCGCATTTACATTCTTTTGAAGTGAATGCGAGCTATACATGACACTTCGCAATGAATATTATATCTTATCACGAAATATAGAAATGAGATGCGATATCGCGATTTAAGTAGCATTAGAACACTATTGCTACGATACGTAGACATTTGAATACGCTATTTCCCAGCAAGGAAGTGTCGCATTTACATTCGTTTGGAGTGAATACGAGGTATATATGACACTTCGGAATGAATATTATATCTTATCATGAAACATAGAAGAGAGTTGTGATATCGCGTTGTAAGAAGCGTTAAAACTCTATGGCCTCGATGCGGAGACATCTGCAAACGCTATTCCCTAGCATGGAAGTGTCGCACTTACATTCTTTTGAAGTGAATACGTAGTATACATGACACTTCGCAATGAATATTATGTCTTATCTCGAAACATATAAATGAGATGCGATATCACGATTTATGTAGCATTAGAACTCTATTGCTACGATACGTAGACATCTGCAAACGCTATTTCCTAACGAGCAATAGTCGCATTTACATTCTTTTGAAGTGAATACGACGTATACATGACACTTCGCAATGAATATTGTATCTTATCATGAAACATAGAAGTGAGGTGCGATATCGCGTTTTAAGAAGCCTTAGAACTCTATGGCCTCGATGCGGAGACATCTGCAAACGCTATTTCCTAGCAAGGGAGATTTGCATTTACATTCGTTTGGAGTGAATACGAGGTATACGTGACAATTCGCAATGAATATTAAAACTCCTCGATGCGGAGACATCTGCAAACGCTATTTCCTAGCATGGAAGTGTCGCATTTACATTCTTTTGTAGTGAATATGAGGTGTACATGTCACTTCGCAATGAATATTATATCTTATTACGAAGCATAGAAATGAGATGCGATATCGCGTTTCAAGAAGCATTAGAATTCTATGGCCTCGATGCGGAGACATCTGCAAACGCTATTTCCTAGCATGCAAGTGTCGCACTTACATTCTTTTGAAGTGAATACGATGTATACGTGACACTTCGCAATGAATATTATATCTTATCACGAAACATGTAAATGAGGTGTCATATTGCGATTTAAGTAGCATTAGAACGCTATTGCTACGATACGTAGACATCTGCAAACGCTATTTCCTAGCAAGCAATAGTCGCACTTACATTCTTTTGAAGTGAATACGAGGTGTACATGACACTTCGCGATGAATATTATATCTTATCACGAAACATATAAATGAGATGCGATATCGAGATTTAAGTAGCATTAGAACTCTATAGCTACGATATGTAGACATCTGAATACGCCATTTCCTAGCAAAGAAATGTCGCATTTACATTCGTTTGGAGTGAATACGAGGTACACATGACACTTCGCAGTGAATATTATATCTTATCATGAAACATAGAAGAGAGATGCGATATCGCGATCTAAGAAGCATTAGAACTCTATTGCTACGATACGTAGGCATCTGCAAACGCTATGCCCTAGCAAGGAATAGTCGCATTTACATTCTTTTGATGTGAATACGAGGTATACATGACACTTCGCAATGAATATTATATCTTATCACGAAACATAGAAATGAGATGCGGTATCGCGATTTAAGTAGCATTAGTACTCTATTGCTACGATACGTAGACATCTGAATACGCTATTTCCTAGCAAGGAAGTGTCGCATTTACATTCTCTTGAAGTGAATACGAGGTGTACATGACACCCCGCAGTGAATATTATATCTTATCACGAAACTTAGAAATGAGATGCGATATCGCGTTTTAAGTAGCATTAGAACTCTATTGCTACGATACGTAGACATCTGAATACGCTATTTTCTAGCAAGGAAGATTCGTATTTACATTCTTTTGAATAGGAGGTATACATGACACTTCACAATGAACATTATATCTTATCAGGTAACATATAAGTGAGATGCGATATCGCGTCTTAAGAAGCATTAGGACTCTATTGCCTGAATGCGGATATATCTGCAAGGGCTATTTCCTAGCATGGAAATGTCGCATTTAGATTCCTTTGAAGTGAATTCGAGGTATACATGACACTTCGGAATTAATATTATAACTTATCACGAAACGTAGAAATGAGATGCGATATCGCGATCTAAGCAGCATTAGAAGTCTATTTCTACGATACGTAGGCATCTGCAAACGCTATTTCCTAGCAAGGAGGATTCGCATTTACATTCTTTTGAAGCGAATACGAGGTATACATGACACTTCACAATGAACATTATATTTTATCATGTAACACATAAGTGAGATGCGATATCGCGTCTTATGAAGCATTAGAACTCTATGGCCTCGATGCGGAGACATCTGCAAACGCTATTTCCTAGCAAGCAATTGTCGCATTTACATTCTTTTGAAATGAATTCGAGGTTTACATAACGCTTCGGAATGAATATTGTAACTTATCACGAAACATAAAAATGAGATGCGATATCGCGATCTAAGAAGCATTAGAACTCTATTGCTACGATACGTAGGCATCTGGAAACGCTATGCACTAGCAAGGAAGTGTCGCATTTACATTCGTTTGGAGTGAATAGGAGGTATGCATGACACTTCGCAATGAATATTATATCTTATCACAAAACATAGAAATGAAATGCGACATCTCGTTTTAAGAAGCATTAGGACACTATTGCTACGATACGTGGACATCTGAATACGCTATTTCCTAGCAAGGAAGATTCGCATTTACATTCTTTTGAATGCGAGATATACATGACACTTCACAATGAACATTATATCTTATCATGTAAAATATAAGTGAGATGCGATATCGCGTCTTAAGAAGCATTAGGAATCTATTGCCTCAAAGCGGATATATCTGCAAGGGCTATTTCCTAGCATGGAAATGTCGCATTTAGATTCCTTTGAAGTGATTTCGAGGTATACATGACACTTCGCAATGAATATTATATCTTATCATGAATCATAGAAGTGAGATGCGATATCGCGGTTTAAGAAGCATTAGTACCTTATTGCCTCGACGCGTAGACATCTGCAGACGCTATTTGCTAGCATGGAAGTGTCGCATTTACATTCTTTTGAAGTGAATACGAGGTATACATGACACTTCGCAATGAATATTATATCTTATCATGAAGCATAGGAATGAGATGTGATATCGCGTATTGAGAAGCATTAGAACTCCATTGCTACGATACGTAGACATCTGCAAACGCTATTTCCTAGCAAGGAAGATTCGCATTTACATTCTTTTGAAGTGAATACGAGGTATACATGACACTTCACAATGAACATTATATCTTATCATGTAACACAAAAGTGAGATGCGATATCGCGTCATAAGAATCATTAGAACCCTATTGCCTCGATGCGGAGACATCTGCAAACGATATTTCCTAGCATGGAAGTGTCGCACTTACATTCTTTTGAAGTGATTACGATGTATACATGACACTTCGCAATGAATATTATATCTTATCACGAAACATATGAATGAGGTGTCATATCGCGATTGAAGTAGCATTAGAACGCTATTGCTACGGTACGTAGACATCTGCAAGCGCTATTTCCAAGCAAGCAATAGTCGCATTTACATTCTTTTGAAATAAATTCGATGTTTACATGACACTTCGGAATGAATATTATAACTTATCACGAAACATAAAAATGAGATGCGATATCGTGATCTAAGAAGCATTAGAACTCTATTGCCTCGATGCGTAGACATCTGCAGACGCTATTTCCTAGCAAGGAAGTGTCGCATTTACATTCGTTTGGAGTGAATAGGAAGTATGCATGACACTTCGCAATGAATATTATATCTTCTCACGAAACATAGAAATGAAATGCGACATCTCGTTTTAAGAAGCATTATTACTCTATTGCCTCAATGCGGAGATATCTGCAAGGGCTATATCCTAGCATGGAAATGTCTCATTTTGATTCTTCTGAAGTGAATTCGAGGTATACATGACTCTTCGGAATGAATATTATAACTTATCAAGAAACATAGATATGAGATGCGATATCGCGATCTAAGCAGCATTAGAACTCTATTGCTACGATACGTAGATATATGCAAACGCTATTTCCTAGCAAGCAATAGTCGCATTTACTTTCTTTTGAAGTAAATACGAGGTGTACATGACACTTCGCATTGAATATTATATCTTATCGCGAAACATAGAAATGAGATGCGATATCGAGATTTAAGTAGCATTCGAACACTTTTGCTACGATACGTAGACATCTGAATGCCCTATTTCCTAGCAAGGAAGTGTCGCATTTACATTCGTTTGGAGAGAAGAGGAGGTATACATGACACTTCGCAATGAATATTATATCTTATCATGAAGCACAGAAATGAGATGCGATATCGTGGTTTGAGAAGCACTAGAACTCTATTGCTACGATACGTAGACATCTGCAAACGCTATTTCCTAGCAAGGAATATTCGCATTTACATTCTTTTGAAGTGAATACGAGGTATACATGACACTTCGCAATGAACATTATTTCTTATCAGGTAACTTAGAAGTGAGATGCTATATCGCGTATTAAGAAGCATTAGAACCCTATTGCCTCAATGCGGAGATATCTGCAGACGCTATTTCCTAGCATGGAAGTGTCGCATTTACGTTCTTTTGTAGTGAACACGAGGTATACATGACACTTCGCAATGAATATTATATCTTATCACCAAACATTTAAACGCGATGTGATATCGCGATTTAAGTAGCGTTAGAACTCTATTGCTACGATACGTAGACATCCGCAAACGCTATTTCCTAGCAAGCAATAGTCGCATTTACATTCTTTTGAAGTGAATACGAGGTATACGTGACACTTCGCAATGAATATTATATCTTATCATGAAACATAGAAGAGAAATGCGATATCGCGATTTATGAAGAATTAGGACTCTATGGTCTCGATGCGGAGACATCTGCAAACGCTATTTCCCAGCAAGCAATAGTCGCAATTACATTCTTCTGAAGTGAGTACGAGGTATACATGACACATCGCAATGAATATTATACCTTATCACGAAATATAGAAATGAGATGCGTTATCGCGACTTAAGTAGCATTAGAACTCTATTGCTACGATATGTAGACATCTGAATACGCTACTTCCTAGCAAGGAAGTGTCCCATTTACATTAGTTTGGAGTGAATACGAGGTATACACAACACATTGCAATGAATATTATATCTTATCACGAAGCATAGAAATGAGATGCGACATCGTGATTTGAGAAGCACTAGAACTCTATTGCTACGTTACGTGGACATCTGCAAACGCTATTTCCTAGCAAGGATGATTCGCATTTACACTCTTTTGAAGTGAATACGAGGTATACATGACACTTCGCAATGAATATTATATCTTATCATGGAACATAGAAGAGAGATGCGATATCGCTTTTTAAGAAGTAATAGAACTCCATGGCCTCGATGCAGAGACATCTGCAAACGCTATTTCCGAGCATGGAAGTGCCGCACTTACATTCTTTTGAAGTGAATACGAGGTATACATGATACTTCGCAATGAATATAATATCTTATCGCGAGACATATAAATGAGATGCGATATCGCTATTTGAGAAGCATTAGAACTCTATTGCTACGATACATAGACATCTGCAAACGCTATTTCCTAGCAAGGAAGATTCGAATTTACATTCTTTTGAAGTGCATACGAGGTATACATGACACATCGCAATGAATATTATATCTTATCACCAAACATAGAAGTGGGATGCGATATCGCGTTTTAAGAAGCACTCGAACTCTATGGCCTCGATGCGGAGACATCTGCAAACGCTATTTCCAAGCATGGAAGTGTCGCATTTACATTCTCTTGAAGTGAATACGAGGTGTACATGACACTTCGCAATGAATATTACACCTTATCATGAAACATAGAAATGAGATGCGATATCGCGACTTAAGTAGCATTAGAACTCTGTTGCTACGATACGTAGACATCTGAATACGCTATTTCCTAGCAAGAAAGTGTCGCATTTACATTCGTTTGGAGTGAATACGAGGTATACATGACATTTCGCAATGAATATTATATCTTATCACGAAACATAGAAATGAAATGCGACATCTCGTTTTAAGAAACTTTAGGACTCTCTTGCTACGAGAAGTAGACATCTGCAAACGATATTCCCAAGGATGGGAACGTCGCATTTACATTCTTTTGAAGTGAATACGAGCTATACATGACACTTCGCAATGAATATTATATCTTATCACGGTACATATAAATGAGATGCGACTTCGCGATTTAAGTAGCATTAGAACTCTATTGCTACGATACGTAGACATCTGCAAACGCTATTTCCTAGCAAGCAATAGTCGCATTTACATTCTTTTGAAGTGAATACGAGGTATACATGACACTTCGCAATGAATATTATATCTTATCACGGAATATAGAAATGAGATGCGATATCGCAATTTAAGTAGCATTAGAAATCTATCGCTACGATACGTAGACATCTGAATACGCCATTTCCTAGCAAGGAGGTGTCGCATTTACATTCGTTTGGAGTGAATACGAGGTATACATGACACTTCGCAATGAATATTACATCTTATCATGAAGCATAGAAATGAGATGCGATATCGCGTCTTGAGAAGCATTAGAACTCTATTGCTACGATACGTAGGCATCTGCAAACGCTATTTACTAGCAAGGAAGATTCGCATTTACATTCTTTTGAAGTGAATACGAGGTGTACATGACACTTCCCTATGAACATTATATCTTATCATGTAGCATAAATGTGAGATGCGATATCGCGTCATAAGAATCATTAGAACCTTATTGCTACGATACGTAGACATCTACAAACGCTATTTCCTAGCAAGCAATAGTCTCATTTACATTCTTTTGAAGTGAATACGAGGTATACATGACACTTCGCATTGAATATTATACCTTATCACCAAACATAGAAGTGGGATGCGATATCGCGTTTTAAGAAGCATTAGAAATCTATGGCCCCCATGCGGAGACATCTGCAAACGCTATTTCCTAGCATGGAAGTGTCGCACTTACATTCTTTTGAAGTGAATAGGAGGTATACATGACAATTCGCTATGAACATTATGTCTTATCATGAAACAGAGAAATGAGATGCGACATCTCGTTTTAAGAAGCACTAGAACTCTATTGTTTCGATGCATAGATATCCGGAAACGCTAATTCTTAGCAAGGGAGTCTCGCATTTACATCCTTTTGAAGTGAATACGAGGCATACATTACACTTCGCAATGAATATTATATCTTGTCATGAAACATAGAAATGAGACGCGATATCCCGTTTTAGAAAGCATTAGAGCTCTATTGCTTCGATACGTAGAGATCTGCAAATGCTATTTCTTAGAAGGGAATAGTCGCATTTACATTCTTTTGAAGTGAATGCGAGGTATACATGACACTTCGCAATGAATATTATATCTTATCATGAAACATAAAAATGAGATGCGATATCGCGTTTTATGAAGCATTAGATCTGCATTGCTACGATACGTAGGCATCTGCAGACCCAATTTCCTAGGATGGAAACGTCGCATTTACATTCTTTTGAAGAGAATACGAGGTATACATGACAGTTCGCAATGAGTATTATATCTTATGATGACACGTAGAAATGAGATGCGACATCTCGTTTCAGGAAGCATTAGAACACAATTGTTACGATGCGTAGACATCTGGAAACGCTATTCCCTAGCAAGGAAGTGTCGCATTTACATTCTTTTTAGGTGAATGCGAAGTATGCATGACACTTCGCAATGAATATTATATCTTATCAAGAAACATAGGAGTGAGATGCGATATCGCGTATCAAGAAGCATTACAACTCTAATGCCTCGATACGTACACATCTGCAAACGCTGTTTCCTAGCATGGAAGTGTCGCATTTACATTCATTTGAAGTGAAAACGAGATATACATGACACTTCGCAATGAATATTATACCTTATCATGAAATATAGAAATGCAATGCGATATCGCGTTTTAAGAAGCGCCAGAGCTCTATTGCTACGATACGTAGACATCTGCAAACGCTACTTCCAAGCAAGGAAGTGTCGCATTTACATTCATTTGAAGTGAATACGAGGTATACATGGTACTTCGGAATGGATATTATATCTTATCAAGAAACATAGAAGTGAGATGCGATATTCCTTTTTAAGAAGCATTAGAACTCTACTGCTTCCGTACGTAGGCATCTGCAAACGCTATTTCCTAGCAAGGAAGTGTCGCATTTACATTCATTTGAAGTGAATACGAGGTATAAGTGACACTTCCCAATGAATAATAGATCTTACCATGAAACATAGAAATGAGATGCGATATCGTGTTTTAAGAAGCTTTAGAACTCTATTGCTACGATACGTCGACATCTGCAAACGCTATTTCCTAGCAAGGAAGATTCGCATTTACATTCTTTTGAAGTGAATACGAGGTATACATGACACTTCGCAATGAACATTATATCTTATCATGTAACATAGAAGTGAGATGCGATATCGCGTTTTAAGAAGCATTAGAACCCTATTGCCTCGAAGCGGAGATATCTGCAAACCTTATTTCCTATCATGGAAGTGTCGCATTTACATTCTTTTGAAGTGAATTCGCGGTATACATGACACTTCGGAATGAATATTACATCTTATCACGAAACATAGAAATGAGATGCGATATCGCGATATAAGTAGCATTAGAACTCTATTGGTACGATACGTAGACATCTGAAAACGTTATTTCCTAGCTAGGAAGTGTCGCATTTACATTCTTTTGAAGTGAGTACGAGGTATACATGACACCTCGCAATGAATGTTATATCTTATCATGAAACATAGAAATGAGATGCGATATCGCGTTTTAAGAAGCGTTAGATCTCTATTGCTTCGATACGTAGACACCTGCAGACGCTACTTCCTAGCAAGAAAGTGTCGCATTTACATTCTTTTGAAGTGAATGCGGGGTATACATAACATTGCACAATGAATATTATATGTTATCATGGATCATAGAAATGAGATGCGATATCGTGATTTTCGATGCATCAGAACTCTATTGCTACGATACGTAGGCACCTGCTGACGCTATTTCCTAGCAAGGAAGTGTCGCATTTACATTTTTTTTATGTGAGTTCTAGGTACACATAACACTCCACAATGAATATTATATCTTATCATGAAACATAGAAATGAGATGCGATATCGCGTTTTAAGAAGCATTAGACCCCTATTGCTTCGATAGGTAGACATCCGCAAACGCTACTTCCTAGGAAGGAAAGGGCGCATTTATATACTTTTGAAGTTAATACGAGGTATACATAGCAATTCGCAATGAATAATATATCTTATCATCAGACATAGAAATTGGATGCGATATCGCGCTTTAAGAAGCATTAAAACTCTATTGCCTCGATAGGTAGAAATCTGCAATCGCTATTTTGTAGCAAGGAAGTGGCGCATTTACATTCATTTGATGTGTATGCGAGGTATAAGTGAATCTTTGCAATGAATATTACATCTTATCATGAAACATAGAAATGAGGTGCGATGTCGCGTTTTATGAAGCAATAGAACACTATTGCAACGATACGTAGACATCGGCAAAAGTTATTTCCTTGGAAGGAAGTGTCGCACTTACATTCATTTGAGGTGTATGCGATGTGTAAGTGACAGTTCGCAATGAATATTATATCTTATCATGAACGATAGAAATGAGATGCGATATCGCGTTTTAAGAAGCATTAGACACCTATTGCTTCGACAGGCAGACATCCTCAAACGCTACTTGCTAGGAAGGAAGGGGCGCATTTACATACATTTGATGTGAATTCGAGGTATACAATACACTGCACAGTGAATATTATATCTTATCATGAAACATAGAAATGAGGTGTGATATCGCTATATAAGAAGCATTAGAACTCTCTTGCCTCAATACGTAGATATCTGCAAGCGCTACGTCCTAGCAAGGAAGTGCCGCATTTACATTCTTTTGATGTGAATGCGAGGTATACATGACACTTCGCAATGAATATTATATCTTGTCAAGAGACATAGAAATGAGATGCGATATCCCGTTTAAGAAGCTTTAGAACTCCATTGCTTCGATACGTAGACATCTGCAAACGCTGTTTCCTAGCAAGAAAGTGTCGCATTTACATTCATTTGAATTGAATACGAGGTATACATAACACTGCGCAATGAGTATTATATCTTATCATGAAACATAGAAATGAGAAGCGATATCTTGATTTATGAAGCATTAGAACTCCATTGCTAGGATACGTAGACATCTGGAAGCCCTACTTCCCAGCAGGGAAGTGTCGCATTTGCATTCTTTTGAAGTGAATACATGAACCTTCGCAGTCAATATTATATCTAATCATGAGACATAGAAATGATATGCGTTATCCCGTTTTAAGAAGCTTTAGAAATCTATTGCTTCGATAAAAAGACATCTACAAACGCTATTTCCTAGCATGGAAGTGTCGCATTTACAATCACTTGATGTGTAGACGAGAAGTACGTAACACTTCGCAATGAATATTATATCTAATCATGAGACACAGAAATGAGATGCGATGTCGTGTTTTAAGAAGCTCTAGAACTCTATTGCTTCGATAAGTAGACATCTGAAAACGCTATTTCCTAGCAAGGAAGTGTCGCAATTATATTCATTGCAATTGTAGACGAGGAGTACATAGCACTTCGCAACGAATATTATATGTAATCATGAAACGTAGAAATGAGATGCGATATCGCGATATTAGAAGCATTAGAACTCTATTGCCCCGATACGTAGACATATGCAAATGCTATTTCCTATAGAAAGGGAGTGTCGCATTTACATTAATATGAAGTGTATGCGAGATTTAAGTGACACTTCGCAATGAATATCATATCGTATCATGAAACATAGAAATGAGATGCGATATCGGGATTTAAAAAGCATTAGAGCTCTTTTGCTACGATACGTAGACATATGCAAACGCTATATAATAGCAAGGAAGTGCCGCATTTACATTATTTTGAAGTGAATAAGGGGTATACATAACACTCCACGATGAATATTATACCTTATCACGAAACATAGAAATGAGATGCGATATCGCGATTTAAGAGGCATTAGAACTCTATTGCTTGGATACGGAGACATCTGCAAACGCTATTTCCTAGCAAGGAAGAGTCGCATTTACATTCTTTTTAAGAGATAACGAGGTATACATGACACTTCGCAATGAATATAATATCTTATTTTGAAACATAGAAGTGAGGTCCGATATCGCGTTTTAAGAAGCATTAGAACTCTATTGCCTCGATGCGTAGACATCTGCAGACGCTATTTCCTAGCAAGACAGTGTCGCATTTACATTCGTTTGGAGTGAATAGGAGGTGTGCAGGACGCTTCGCAATGAATATTATATCTTATCGCGGAACATAGAAATGAAATGCCACATCTCGTTTTAAGAAGCATTAGGACTCCATTGCCACGATACGTAGACATCTGCGAACGCTATTTCCTACGATGGAAACGTCGCATTTACATTCTTTTGAATTGAATACGAGGTATACATGACGCTTCGGAATGAATATTATAACTTATCACGATACATGGAAATGAGTTGCGATATCGCGTTATAAGACGCATTAGAACTCTATTGCTACGATACGTATATATCTGGAGACGCTATTTCCTAGAAAGGAAGTGTCGCATTTTGTGACGTCAGGCGTACTGCCTGCCACCCATCAACCTCCTCGCACCCCCCAGCATCAACCACTGGACGAATGCAATCAGCCAAACTCGCCTGCAGAACCAGCAACTGGAAGTTTTCGCGCGCGCATACCTGCACGCGCTCACTCACACCGAGTTCCGCTGCCTCACTCGCACCGCCGAGTATAACTGTCTCGCTCGTACCGGGCACCAGTGTCTCACTCGCACCACCGAGTATACCTGTCTCGCCCGCACCAAGGACGGGCAGCCCTATCTCCCTCGCACCGAGGATTCCGTCCTGCAGGAAGACGTAGCCGCAGCCCATCACCTGAATGGGGTCTTTTCCAATTCCGGGAACAGGATCTGCTAGAGCCTATATATTACTTCTAAGCTAGGACATACATACCATATCATGACGCATATATAAGTTACACTAAGTAAGATGCGTCCGGCCAGCGGCATGCGCCGCTAGCCCCACCACGAGCCGCGGGTCCCCACTAGCTAGACTGCGCGCTCTCCGCCTCGAGACGCGAGTCCCGCACTCGCGGGACCGCGATCTCCCTACCACGAGCGTCCGCGACCGTAGCGCCCTGCGAACCGAGGAGGTCAGAGACGCGTCTCCAGAGCACACACTCTGACTCGAGATCTCCTACCGAGGAGTCGAAACCTCCAGTTCTAGATCGTTAGCCACCTCAATGTGGGGTTCAGGCATCGTTTTTCTATTTCCATTTTAACTTAGTCTTAGACTTAGAATAATTCCAGTTCTTGTATACTTTAAACCTAGAATATATTTTATTTTTACTATTACTATATCCAAGTACAAGTTCTTTTAGCAAGTCTACTATTTCCACTTCCATTAATTTTATCAAGTGTTTATAATACTAGTTCTACTTTTAACATTACATTTAACTACGAATTCTTCCACGGGTTCTTCCATACAACTGGGGTTGATCTTCATCAAATTGAAGGAGTATAGAAATCGGCTTTGTGACGTTGAGGCCGCCGCTTATCCTTCAGATCTTAGTCGAAAGTACAGAAAAACCTGGTGAATGAATCGTGCTTCCGGTTTGCGAAGAACGCGTTGTGCGAGTAGAAAGAATTTCATACGATCACTTGTGCGTGAATATTTGGAGGGCGTTCCGAGAGTTCTCGTATACCAGCGACCTGCCTTCGCACCAGCCCAGAAGCCGCTTTCCGAAGCGACCGTCGAACCTTCCGATCCAGACACCACGAAGCATCACGCCGATTCTGCCACATTCAGCATCATCGCTGAATTCCGACCGCCTTTCTCCTCTTCGTTGGCGACTGATCGAGATTTCCGTAGCAGCCAACAGAACGAAATCCGCTACGATCCCAGCGAAAGATCCTCCACGCCGTTTCTACGTACAAATCGAGAGAGAAGTCATCGAAAGGTAGGGTCATTCCCTTATTATCGCGAGTGTTTTCGCTAGTGACGCGTCAGCCGAAATTGTCGGACCCGGTCTTAACGCGTTCCCGCGGACCGAATTACCGAAAAATAGGCTCGTGTCGTAAAGCCTCCGGAGCAACGGAAAATAGTTTCACCGGACGTGATACCTCGTATTTACCTCAAAAGTATGTAAATGCGACACTTCCTTGCTAGGAAATAAGGTTTGCAGATATCTACGTATCGAAGAAATAGAGCTCCAATGCTTCTTGAAACGCCATATCGCACCTCAATTCTATGTTTCATGATAAGATATAATATTCATTACGAAGTGTCATGTATACCTCGTATTCACTTCAAAAGAATGTAAATGCGACTATTCCTTGCTAGGAAATAGCGTATTCAGATGTCTACGTATCGTAGCAATAAAGTTCTAATGCTACTTAAATCGCGATATCGCATCTCATTTCTATGTTTCGTGATAAGAAAGAATATTCATTGCGAATGGTCATGTATACCTTGTATTCACTTCAAAAGATTGTAAATGCGACTATTGCTTGCTATGAAATAGCGTTTGCAGATATCTCCACATCGAGGCAATAGGGTTCTAATGCTTCTTAAGACGCGATGTCGCATCTCACATATATGTTACATGATAAGATATAATGTTCCTTGTGAAGTGTCATGTATACCTCGTATTCACTTCAAAAGAATGTAAATGCGAATCTTCCTTGATAGGAAATAGAGTTTGCAGATGTTTACGTATCGTAGCAATGGAGTTCTAATGCTTCCCAAAACGCGATATCGCATCTCATTCCTATGCTTCATGATAAGATATAATATTCATTGCGAAGTGTCATGTACACCTAGTATTCACTTCAAAAGAATGTAAGTGCGACACTTCCATGCTAGGAAATAGCGTTTGCAGATGTCTCCGCATCGAGGCCATAGAGTTCTAATGCTTCTTAAAACGCGATATCGCGCCTCACTTCTATGTTTCGTGATAAGATGTAATATTCATTGCGTAGTGTCATGTATATCTCGTATTCACTTCAAAAGAATGTAAGTGCGACTATTGCTTGCTAGGAAATAGCGATTGCAGATGTCTACGTATCGTAGCAATAGAGTTCTAATGCTACTTAAATCGCGATATCGCATCTCATTTATATGTTTCGTGATAAGATGTAATATTCATTGCGAAGTGTCATGTATACCTCGTATTCACTTCAAAAGAACGTAAATGCGACGTTTCCATCCTTGGGAATATCGTTTGCAGATGTCTACTTATCGTAGCAAAAGGGTCCTAATGCTTCTTAAAACGTGATATCGCATCTCATTTCTATGTTTCGTGATAAGATGTAATATTCATTGCGAAGTGTCATGTATACCTCGTATTCACTTCAAAAGAATGTAAGTGTGACTCTTCCTTGCAAGGAAGTAGCGTTTGCGGATGCCTACATATCGTAGCAATAGAATTCTAATGCTTCTTAGACCGCAATATCGCATCTCATTTCTATGTTTCGTGATAAGATGTAATATTCATTGCGAAGTGTCATGTACACCTCGAATTCACTTCAAAAGAATGTAAATGCGACACTTCCATGCTAGGAAATAGCGTCTGCAGATGTCTCCGCATCGAGGCCATAGAGTTCTAATGCTTCTTAAAACGCGATATCGCATCTCATTTATATGTTTCGTGATAAGATGTAATATTCATTGCGAAGTATCATGTATACCTCGTATTCACTTCAGAAGAATGTAAATGCGACTCTTCCTTGCAAGGAAATAGCGTTTGCAGATGCCTACATATCGTAGCAATAGAATTCTAATGCTTCTTAGATCGCAATATCGCATCTCATTCCTATGTTTCGCGATAAGTTATAATATTCATTCAGAAGTGTCATGTATACCTCGAATTCACTTCAAAATACTGTAATTGCGACACGTCCATGCTAGGAAATAGCGTTTGCAGATGTCTCCGCATCGAGGCCACAGAGTTCTAATGCTTCTTAAAACGCGATATCACACCTCACTTCTATGATTCATAATAAGATATAATATTCATTGCGAAGTGTCATGTATACCTCGTATTCACTTCAAAAGAATGTAAATGCGACTATTGCTTGCTAGGAAATAGCGTCTGCAGATGTCCACGCATCGAGGCAATAGAGTTCTAATGCTTCTTAAATGCGAAATCGCATCTCACTACTATGTTTCATGATAAGATATAATATTCATTGCGAAGTGTCATGTATACCTCGCATTCACTTCAAAAGAATGTAAATGCGACACTTCCTTGCAAGGAAATAGCGTTTGCAGATGCCTACATATCGTAGCAATAGAATTCTAATGTTTCTTAGATCGCGATGTCGCATCTCATTTCTATGTTTCGCGATAAGTTATAACATTCATTCAGAAGTGTCATGTATACCTCGAATTCACTTCAGAAGAATGTAAATGCGACCCTTCCATGGTAGGAAATAGCGTTTGCAGATGTCTCCGCATCGAGGCCATAGAGTTCTAATGCTTCTTAAAACGCGATATCGCACCTCACATCTATGTTTCGTGATAAAATGTAATATTCATTGCGAAGAGTCATGAATACCTCGTATTCACTTCAAAAGAATGTAAATGCGACACGTCCATGCTAGGAAATAGCGTTTGCAGATATCTCCGCATCGAGGCAATAGGGTTCTAATGCTTCCTATAACGCGATATCGCATCTCATTTCTATGTTTCGTGATAAGATGTAATATTCATTGCGAAATGTCATGTATACCTCGTACTCACTAAAAAGGCATGTAAATGCGACACTTCCTTGCTAGGAAATAGCGTTTGCAGATGTCTCCGTATCGAAACAATATAGTTCTAATGATTCTTAAAACGCGATATCGCATCTCCTTTCTATGTTTCATGGTAAGATATAACATTCATTGCGAAATGTCATGTATGCCTCGTATTCACTTCAAAAGTATGTAAACGTGACACTTCCTTGCTAGGAAATAGCTTTTGCAGATGTCTACGTGTCGAAGCAATAGAGTTCTAATGCTTCTTGATACGCGATATTGCATCTCATTTCTATGTTTCATGAAGAGATATAATATTCATTGCGAAGTGTCATGTATACCACGTATTCACTTCAAAAGAATGTAAATGCGATACTTCCGTGCTAGGAAATAGCGTCTCCAGATATCTACGGATCGTAGCAATACGTTTCCAATGCTTCTTAAAACGCGATATAGCATCTGATTCCTATGTTTGATGACAAGATATAATATTCATTGCGAAGTGTCATGTATACATCGTATTCACTTCAAACGAATGTAAATGCGTCACTTCCTTGCTAGGAAATAGCTTTTGCAGATGTCTACGTTTCGAAGCAATAGAGTTCTAATGCTTCTTGATACGCGATATTGCATCTCATTCCTATGTTTCATGAAGAGATATAATATTCATTGCGAAGTGTCATGTATACCACGTATTCACTTCAAAAGAATGTAAATGCGATACTTCCGTGCTAGGAAATAGCGTCTCCAGATATCTACGGATCGTAGCAATACGTTTCCAATGCTTCTTAAAACGCGATATCGCATTTCATTTCTATGTTTCATTACAGGATATAATATTCATTGCGAAGTGTCATGTGTTGCTCGTATTCACTTCAAAAGAATGTGAATGCGCCACTTGCTTGCTAGGAAGTAACGTTAGTAGATTTCTACGTATCGTAGCAATGGAGTTCTAATGCTCCTTAAAACGCGATATCGCATCTCATTTCTATGATTCATGATAAGATATGATATTCATTGCGAAGTGTCATGTATGCCTCGTATTCACTTCAAAAGAATGTAAATGCTACACGTCCTTGCTAGGAAATAGCGCTGGCAGATGTCTACGTACTGAAGCAATAGAGTTATAATGCTTCTTAAAACGCGACATTGCATCTCATTTCTATGTTTCAGGATAAGATATTATATTCAATGTGCAATGTTATGTATTCTTCGTCTACACTTCAAATGAGTGTATGTGCGACACCTACTTTCTAGGGAATAGCGTTTCCAGATGACTACGTAGCGAAGCAATAGAGTTCTAATGCTTCTTAAATCTCCATATCGCATCTCATTTCTATGTTTCATATTAAGATATAATATTCATTGCGAAGTGTCATGTATACCTCGTATTCACGTCAAAAGAATTTAAATGCGACACTTCCTAGCTAGGAAGTAGCGTTTGCAGATGCATAAGTATCATAGCAAAAGGATTCTAATGCTTCTCAAAACGCGATATCGCATCTCATTTTTATGATTCATGATAAGATATAATATTCATTGCGAAGAGCCATGTATTCCTCGTATTCACTTCAAAAGAGAGTAAATGCGACACTTCCTTCCTAGGAAATAGCGTTTGCAGATGTCTACGTATCGTAGCAATAGAGTTCTAATACATCTTAAAATGCGATATCGCATCTCATTTCTATGTTTCATGATAAGACATAATATCCGTTGCGTAATGTGATGTATATCTCGTATTCGCTTCAAAAGAATGTAAACGCGACACTTACTTGCAAGGAAATAGCGTTTCCACATGTCTAAGTAACGAAACAATAGATTTCTAATGCTTCTTAAAACGTGATGTCGCTCCTCATTTCTCTGTTTTATTATAAGGTATAATATTCATTGCGAAGTGTCATGTATACCTCGTATTCACTTCAAAAGAAAGTAAATGCGACACTTCCTTCCTAGGAAATAGCGTTTGCAGATGTCTACGTATCGTTGCAATAGATTTCTTATTCTTTTTAAATCGCGATATCGCATCTCATTTCTATGTTTCATGATAGGATATAATATTCATTGCGAAGTGTCATGTATGCCTCGCATTCGCTTCAAAAGAATGTAAATGCGACACTTCCTTCCTAGGATATAGCGTTTCCAGATGTCTAAGTATCGAAACAATAGAGTTCTAATGCTTCTTAAAACGTGATGTCGCACCTCATTTCCCCGTTTCATGATAAGATATAATATTCATTGCTAAGTGTCATGTATACCTCGTATTCACTTCAAAAGAAAGTAAATGCGACACTTCCTTGGTAGGAAATAGCGTTTGCAGAGGTCTAGGTATCGTATCAACAGAGTTCTAACGCTTCTTAGAACGCGATATCGCATCTCATTTCTATGTTTCATGGTAAGATATAATATTCATTGTGAAGTTTCACCTATACCTCGTATTCACTTCAAGTGAATGTAAATGCGACACTTCAATTCTAGGAAATAGCGTTTGCAGATGTCTTCGTATCGTAGCAACAGCGTTCTGACACTTCTTCAAACGGGATATCGCATCTCATTCCCATGTTTCATGACAAGATATAATATTCATTGCGTAGTGTCATGTGTTCCTCGTATACACTTCAAAAGAATGTAAATGCGACACTTACTTGCAAGGAAATAGCGTTTCCAGATGTCTAAGTAACGAAACAATAGATTTCTAATGCTTCTTAAAACGTGATGTCGCACCACATTTCTCTGTTTTAATATAAGGTATAATATTCATTGCGAAAAGTCATGTATTCCTCGTATTCACTTCAAAAGAAAGTAAATGCGACACTTCCTTCCTAGGAAATAGCGTTTGCAGATGTCTACGTATCGTAGCAATAGAGTTCTAATACATCTAAGAACGCGATATCGCATCCCATTTCTATGTTCCATGATAAGACATAATATCCGTTGCGAAATGTGATGTATATCTCGTATTCACTTCAAAAGAATGTAAATGCGACACTTCCTTGCTAGGATATAGCGTTTGCAGATGTCTGCGTATCGTAGCAATAGAGTTCTAATGCTTCTTAAAACGGGATATCGCATCCCATTTTTATGTTTCATGATAGAATATAATATTCGTTGCGAAATGTCAATTATAGCTCGCATACACTTCAAATGAATGTAAGTGCGACACTTCCTACCTAGGAAATAGCTTTTGCAGATGTCTATGTATTGTAGCAATAGTGTTCTAAAGCTTTTTAAAACGGGATATTTTATCTCATTTCTATGTTTCATGATAAGACATAATAATCATTGTGGAGAGTTATGTATACCACGTCTTCACTTCAAAAGAATGTAAATACGACACTTCCTTGCTATTAAATAGCGTTTGCAGATGTCTACGTATCGCAGCAATAAAGTTCTAATGCTTTCTAAATCTCGATAGGGCATCTCATTTCTATGTTTCGTGATAAGATATAATATCCATTGCGAAGAGTCATGTATACCTCGTATTTACTTCAAAAGAATGTGAATGCGACTCTTCCTTGCTAGGAAATAGCGTATCCAGATGTCTACGTATAGTAGCAATAGACTTCTAATGCTTTCTAAATCTCGATAGCGCATCTCATTTCTATGTTTCGTGATAAGATATAATATTCATTGCGAAGTGTCATGCATACCTCTCATATGCATCACATGAATGTAAATACGACACTTCCTTGCTAGAAAATAGCGTTTGCAGGTGTCTACGTATCGTAGCAATAGAGTTCAAATGCTTCTTAAAACGCGATATCGCATCTCATTTCCATGTTTCATGATAAGTTATAATATACATTGCGAAGTGTCATGTATACCTCGTATTCACTTCAAAGGAATGCAAGTGCGACACTTCCTTGCTAGGAAATAGCGTTTGCAGATATCTGCATATCGAAGCCATAGGGTTCTAATGCTTCTTATAACACGATATCGCATCTCATTTCTATGTTTCATGACAAGATATAATATTCAATGCGACGTGTCATGTATACCTCGTATTCACTTCAATAGTATGTAAATGCGGCACTTCCTTGCTAGGAAATAGCGTTTGCAGATGCCTACGTATCGAAGCAATAATGTTCTAATGCTCCTTATAACACGATATCGAATCTCAATTGTATGTTTCATGATAAGATATAATATTCATTACGAAGTGTCATGTATACCTCGTTTTCATTTCAAATGAATGTAAATGCGACACTTCCTTGCTAGGAAATAGCATCTCAATTCTATGTTTCATGATAAGACATAATATCCATTGCGAAATGTGATGTATACCTCGTAATCACTTCAAAAGAATGTAAATGCTACACTTCCTTGCTAGGAAATGGAGTTTGCAGATGTCTACGTATCGTAGCAATAGAAATCTAATGCATCTTAAAACGAGATGTCGCATCTCGTTTCTCTGTTTCATGATAAGATATAATATTCATTGCGAAATGTGATGTATACCTCGTATTCGCTTCATAAGAATGTAAATGCGATTATTCCTTGCTATGAAATAGCGTTTGGAGATGCCTACGTATCCAAGCAATAGAGTTCTAATTCTTCTTAGATCGCGATACCGCATCTCATTCCTATGTTTCGTGATAAGTTATAATATTCATTCCGAGGTGTCATGTATACCGTATTCTCTTCAAATGTAAGTAAATGCGACACTTCCTTGCTAGGAAATGGCGTTTGCAGATTTCTAAGTATCGTAGCAATGGTATTCTAATGCTATCTAAATCGCGATATCGCATCGCATTTCTGTGTTTCATGATAAGATACAATATCCATTGTGGAGCGTTCGGTATACCTCGTATTCACTTCAAGATAATGTAAATGCGATACTTCCCGGCTAGGAAATACCGTTTGCAGATGTCTAAGTATCGAAGCAATAGGTTTCTAATCCTTCTTAATACACGATATCGCATCTCATTTCTATGTTTCATAATAAGATATAATATTCATTGCGAAGTGTCATGTATACCTCGCATACACTTCAAATGAATGTAAATGCGACATTTCCATGCTAGGAAATAGCGTTTGCAGATATCTACGTATCGTAGCAATAAAGATCTTATGCTTCTTAATACGCGATATCGCATCTCACCTCTATGTTTCATGATAAGATAAAATATTCATTGCGAAGTGTCATGTATACCTCGCATACACTTCAAATGAATGTATATGCATCACTTCTTTCTAGGAAGCTACGTTTCCAGATGTCTACGTATCGAAGCAAAGGAGTTCAAATGCTTCTTAAAACGCGATATCGCATCTCATTTCTGTGTTTCATGTTAAGATATAATATTCATTGAGGGAGGTTACGTATATCCCGTCTACACTTAAAAAGAATGTAAATGCGACACTTCCTTGCTAGGAAGTAGCGTTTGGAGATGAATACGTATCGTTGCATTAGAGTTCTAATGCTTCTCAAAACGCAATATCGCATCTCACTTCTCTGATTCATTATAAGATATAATATTCATTGCGAAGTGTCATGTATACCTCGTATTCACTACAAAGGAATGTAAATGCGACACTTCCATGATAGGAAATAGCGTTTGCAGATGTTTACGTATCGTAGCAATAGAGTTCTAATGCTTCTTAAAACGCGATGTCGCATCCCATTTCTATGTTTCATGATAAGATATAGTATTCATTGCGAAGTGTCATGTTTATCTCGTATTCACTTCAAAAGAATGTAAATGCGATACTTCCTTGCTAGGAAATAGCGTATTCTGATGTCTACGTATCGTAGCAATAGAGTTCTAATGCTACTTAAATCGCGATATCGCATCTCATTTCTTTGTTTCGTGATAAGATATAATATTCATTGCGAAGTGTCATGTACACCTCGTATTCACTACAAAAGAATGCAAATGCGACACTTCCATGCTAGGAAATAGCGTCTGCAGATGTCTACACGTTGAGGCAATAGATTTCTGATGCTTCTTAAAACGCGATATCGCATCTCACTCCTATGTTTCATGATAAGATATGATATTCATTGCGAAGTGTCATGTATACCTCGTATTCACTTCAAAAGAATGTAAATCCGACGTTTCCACCCTAGGAAATAGCGTTTGCAGATGTCTACGCATCGTAGCAAAAGGGTCCTAATGCTTCTTAAAACGAGATGTCGCATTTCATTTCTATGTTTCGTGATAAGATATAATATTCATTGCGAAGTGTCACGTATACCTCGTATTCACTACCAAACGAATGTGAATGCGACACTTCCTTAATAGGAAATTGCGTATTCAGATGTCTACGTATCGTAGCAATAGAATTCTAATGCTTCTTAGATCGCGATATCGCATCCCATTCCTATGTTTCGTGATACGTTATAATATTCATTCCGAAGTGTCATGTATACCTCGAATTCACTTCAAAAGAATGTAAATGCGACACTTCCATGCTAGGAAATAGCGTTTGCAGATATCGCCGCTACGAGGTAATAGGGTTCTAATGCTTCTTAAAACGCGATATCGCATCTCACTTCTATGTTACAGGATAAGATATAATGCTCATTGCGAAGTGTCAAGTATACCTCGTATTCACTACAAAAAAATGTAAATGCGAATCTTCCTTGCTAGGAAATAGCGTTTGCAGATGTCACCGCATCGAGGCCATAGACTTCTAATGCTTCTTAAAACGCGATATCGCACCTCACGTATATGTTTCATGATAAGATATAATATTCATAGCGAAGTGTCATGTATACCTCGTCTTCCCTTCAAAAGAATGTAAGTGCGACTGTTCCTTGCTAGGAAATAGAGTTTGCAGATGCCTACGTATCGTAGCAATAGAGTTGCAGTGCTTCTTAAAACGCGATATCGCATCTCACTTCTATGTTTCATGATAAGATATAATGTTCATTGCGAAGTGTCAAGTATACCTCTTATTCACTTCAAAAGAATGTAAATGCGTATCTTCCTTGCTAGGAAATAGCGTTTGCAGATGTCTACGTATCGTAGCAATAGAGATCTAATGCATCTTAAAACGAGATGTCGCATCTCGTTTCTCTGTTTCATGATAACATATAATAGTCATTGCGAAGTGTCACGTATAACTCGTATTCACTTCAAAAGAATGTAAATGCGATTATTCCTTGCTAGGATATAGCGTTTGCAGATGCCTACATATCGTAGCAATAGAATTCTAATGCTTCTTAGATCGCGATATCGCATCTCATTTCTATGCTTCATGATAAGATATAATATTCATTGCGAAGTGTCATGTATACGTCGTATTCAGTTCAAGAGAATGTAAATGCGACTATTGCTTGCTAGGAAATAGTGTTTGCAGATGTCTACGTATCTTAGCAATAGAATTCTAATGCTACTTAAATCGCGATATCGCACCTCATTTATATGTTTCGTGATAAGATATAATACTCATTGCGAAGTGTCATGTATACCTCGTATTCACTTCAAAAGAATGTAAATCCGACGTTTCCATCCTAGGAAATAGCGTTTGCAGATGTCTACGTATCGTAGCAAAAGGGTCCTAATGCTTCTTAAAACGAGATGTCGCATTTCATTTCTATGTTTCGTGATAAGATATAATATTCATTGCGAAATGTCATGTATACCTCCTATTCACTTCAAAAGAATGTAAGTGCGACACTTCCATGCTAGGAAATAGCTTTTGCAGATGTCTCCGCATCGAGGCCATAGACTTCTAATGCTTCTTATAACGCGATATCGCACCTCACGCCTATGTTTCATGATAAGATATAATATTCATAGCGAAGTGTCATGTATACCTCGTATTCCCTTCAAAGGAATGTAAATGCGACTATTCCTTGCTAGGAAATAGCGTTTGCAGATGCCTACGTATCGTAGCAATAGAGTTGCAGTGCTTCTTAAAACGCGATATCGCATCTCACTTCTATGTTTCATGATAAGATATAATGTTCATTGCGAAGTGTCAAGTACACCTCGTATCCACTTCAAAAGAAAGTAAATGCGTATCTTCCTTGCTAGGAAATAGCGTTTGCAGATGTCTACGTATCGTAGCAATAGGGATCTAATGCTTCTCAAAACGCGATATCGCATCTCACTTCTATGCTTCATGATAACATATAATAGTCATTGCGAAGTGTCATGTATAACTCGTATTCACTTCAAAAGAATGTAAATGCGATTATTCCTTGCTAGGAAATAGCGTTTGCTGATGCTTACATATCGTAGCAAAAGGGTTCTAATGCTACTTAAATCGCGACATAGCATCTCATTTCTATGTTTCGTGATAAGTTATAATATTCATTCCGAAGTGTCATGTATACCCCGAATTCACTTCAAAAGAATGTAAATGCGACACTTCCATGCTAGGAAATAGCGTCTGCAGATATCTCCGCTACGAGGCAATAGGGTTCTAATGCTTCTTAAATCGCGATATCGCATCTCATTTCTATGTTTCATGATAAGATATAATATTCATTGTGGAGTGTTATGTATACCTCGTATTCACTTCAAATCAATGTAGGAAATAGCGTTTGCAGATGTCTACGTATCGTAGCAACAGAGTTCTAATGCTTCTTAAATCGCGATATCGTATCTCATTTCTATGTTTCGTGATAAGTTATAATATTCATTGCGAAGTGTTATGTATACCTCGTATTCACTTCAAAAGAATGTAAATGCGACACTTCCTTGCTAGGTATTAGCGTATCCAGATGTCTACTTATCGAAACAATAGACTTCTAGTGCTTCTTAAAACGAGAAGTCGCATCACACTTCTATGTTTCATGATATAATATTCATTGCGAAGTGTCATGTATACGTCGTATTCACTTCAAAATAATGAAAATGCGACACTTCCTTGCTAGGAAATAGCGTATCCAGATGTCTACGTATCAAAACAATAGATTTCTAGTGCTTCTTAAAATGAGATGTCGCATCACACTTCTATGTTTCATGATAAGATATAATATTCATTGGGAAGTGGCATGTATACCTCGCATACACTTCGAATGAATGAAAATGCGACACTTCCTTTCTAGGAAATAGCGTTTGCAGATCTCTACGTACGGAAGCAATAGAGTTCTCATGCTTCTTATAACGCGAAATCGCATCTCATTTCTATGTTTCATGATAAGACATAATATTCATTACGAAGTGTCATGTATACCTCGTATTCACTTCAAATCAATGTAAGAAATAGCGTTTGCAGATGTCTACGTATCGTAGCAACAGAGTTCTAATGCTTCTTAAATCGCGATAACGTATCTCATTTCCATGTTTCGTGATAAGTTATAATATTGATTGCGAAGTGTCATGTATACCTCGTATTCACTTCAAGAGAATGTGAATGCTACACTTCCTCCCTAGGAAGTAGCGTTTGTAGATGTACACCTATCGAAGCAATAGAGATCTAATGCTTCTTAAAATTGCGATATCGCATCGCATTTCTATATTTCATGATAAGATATAATGTTCATTGCGAAGTGTCATGTATACCTCGTATTCACTTCAAAAGATTGTAAATGCGACTCTTCCTTGCTAAGCAATAGCATTTGCAGATGTCTACGTATCGTAGCAATAGAGTTCTAATGCTTCTTAAAACGCGATATCGCATCTCATTTCTATGTTTCGTGATAAGATATAATATTCATTGCGAAGTGTCATGTACACCTCGTATTCACTTCAAAAGAATGTAAATGCGACACTTCCATGCTAGGAAATAGCGTTTGCAGATGTCTCCGCATCGAGGCCATAGAGTTCTAATGCTTCTTACAACGCGATATCGCATCTCTCTTCTATGTTTCATTATAAGATATAGTATTCATTGCGAAGTGTCATGAATACCTCGTATTCTCTCTAAACGAATGTAAATGCGACACTTCCTTGCTAGGAAATGGCGTATTCAGATGTCTACGTATCGTAGCAGTAGAGTTCTAATGCTACTTAAATTGCGATATCGCATCTCATATCTATGTTTCGTGATAAGATATAATATTCATTGCGAAATGTCCTGTACACCTCGTATTCACTTCAAAAGAATGTAAATGCGACACTTCCATGCTAGGAGATAGCGTCTGCAGATCTCTACGCGTCGAGGCAATAGAGTTCTAATGCCTCTTAAAACGCAATATCGCATCTCACTCCTATGTCACATGATAAGACATAATGTTCATTGCGAAGTGTCATGTATACCTCGTATTCAATTCAAAAGAATGTAAATGCGAATCTTCCTCGCTAGGAAATAGCGTTTGCAGATGTCTCCGCATCAAGGCCATAGAGTTCTAATGCTTCTTAAAACGCGATATCGCATCTCTCTTCTACGTTTCATGATAAGATATAATGTTCATTGCGAAGTGTCATGTATACCTCGTATTCACTTCATTAGTATATTAATGCGACTATTGCTTGCTAGGAAATAGCGTTTGCAGATGTCTACGTATCGTAGCAATAGAGTTCTAATGCTACTTAAATCGCGATATCGCATCTCATATATATGTTTCATGATAAGATATAACATTCACTGCGAAGTCTCACGTATACCTCGTATTAAATTCAAAAGAATGGAAATGCGACACTTCCATGCTAGGAAATAGCGTCTGCAGATCTCTACGCGTCGAGGCAATAGAGTTCTAATGCTTCTTGAAACGCGATATCGCATCTCACTTCTGTGTTTCATGACAAGTTGTAATATTCATAGCGAAGTCTCATGTATACCTCGTATTCTCTCCAAACGAATGTAAGTGCAACACTTCCTTGCTAGGAAATAGCTTATTCAGATGTCTACGTATCGTAGCAATAGAGTTCTAATGCTACTTAAATCGCGATACAGCATCCCATTTAGATGTTTCGTGATAAGATATAATATTCATTGCGAAGTGTCATGTATACCTCGTATTCACTACAAAAGAATGTAAATGCGAATCTTCCTTGCTAGGAAATAGCGTTTTCAGATGTCTACGTATCGAGGCAATAGTGCTCTAATGCTTCTTAAAACGCGATATCGCATCTCATTTCCATGTTTCATGATAAGGTATAATATTCATTGCGAAGTGTCATGTATACCTAGCTTACACTTCAAATGAATGTAAATGCGACACTTCCTTGCTAGGAAATAGCGTTTGCAGATATCTACGTATCGTAGCAATAGAGTTGTACTGCTTCTTAGAACGCGATATCGCATCTCAGTTCCATGCTTCATGATTAGATATAATATTCATTGCGATGTGTTATGTATACCTCGTCTACAGTTCAAAAGAATGTAAATGCGACTATTCCCTGCTAGGAAATAGTGCTTGCAGATGTCTCTGTATCGAAGCAGTAGAGTTATAATGCTTCTTAAATCCCGATATCGCATTTCACTACTATGTTTCGTGATAGGGTATAATATACACTGTGGAGTGTTATGTATACCTCGTACTCACTTCAAGAGAATGTAAATGCGACACTTCCCTCCTATTAAATAGCGTTTGCAGATGTCTACGTATCGAAGCAATCTGTTCTAATGTTTCATAAAACGCGATATCGCATCTCATTTCTATGTTTCATGATAAGACATAATATCCATTGCGAAGTGTGATGTATACCTCGTATTCGCTTCAAAAGAATGTAAGTGCGACACTTCCTTGCTAGGAAATAGCGTTTCCAGATGTCTACGTATCGTAGCAATAGAGTTCTTATGCTGCGTAAATCGCAATATCGCATCTCATTTCTATGTTTTGTGATAAGATATAATATTCATTGCGAAATGTCACGTATACCTCGCATTCACTTCAAAAGAAAGTAAATGCGACACATCCATGCTAAGAAATAGCGCGTGCGTATGTCTACGTACCGTAGCAATAGAGTTCTAATACTGCTTAAAACGCGATATCGCATCTTACTTCTATGTTTCATGATAAGGTATAACATCCATTGCGAAGTGTCACGTACACCTCCTATTCAGTTCAAAAGAATGTAAATGCGACACTTCCTTGCTAGGAAATGGCGTTTGCAGAGGTCTACGTATCGTAGCCTTAGAGTTCTAACGCTTCTTAAAACGCGATATCGCATCTCATTTCTATGTTTCATGTTAAGATATAATATTCATTGCGAAGTGACATGTATACCTCGTATTCACTTCAAAAGTATGTAAATGCGACACTTCCTTTCTAGGAAATAGCGTTTACAGATGTCTTCGTATCGTAGCAACAGCGTTCTGACACTTCTTGAAATGCGATATCGCATCTCATTTCTATGTTTCATGATAAGATGTAATATTCATTTCGAAGTGTGATGTATGCCTCGTATTCACTTCAAAAGAATGTAAATGCGACACTTCCTTGCTAGGAAATAGCGTCTCCAGATATCCACGCATCGTAGCTATAGATTTCTAATGCTTCTTAAAACGGGATATCGCATTTCATTTCTATGTTTCATGACAAGATATAATATTCATTGCGCAGTGTCATGTATACCTCGTATTAACTTCAAGAGAATGTAAATGCGACACTTTCTTGCTAGGAAATAGCGTTTTCAGATGATTACGTATCGATGCAATAGAGTTCTAATGCTTCTTAAATCGCGATACCGCATCTCATTTCTGTTTCGTGATGAGATATAATATTCACTGCGAAGTGTCGTGTATACCTCGTATTCACTTCAAAAGTATGTAAATGCGACACTTCCTTGCTAGGAAATAGCGTTTGCAGATGTTTACGTACCGAAACAATAGAGCACTAATTCTTCTTAAAACGAAATGTCGCATCTCATTTTTATGTTTCATGATAAGATATAGTATTCATTGCGAAGTGTCATGTATACCTCGTACTGACTTCAAAAGAATGTAAATGCGGCAGTTCTTTGTTAGGAAATAGCGTTTGCAGATGTCTACGTATCGTAGAAACAGAGTTCTTATGGTGCTTAAATCGCGATATCGCATCTCATTTCTATGTTTCGTGATAAGTTATAGTTTTCATTGCGAAATGTCACGTATACCTCGTATTCACTTCAAAAGAAAGCAAATGCGACACTTCCTTGGCAGGAAATAGCGTTTGCAGAGGTCTACGTATCGTAGCAATAGAGTTCTAACGCTTCTTAAAACGCGATATCGCATCTCATTTCTATGTTTCATGGTAAAATATAACATTCATTGCGAAGTTTCACTTATACCTCGTATTCACTTCAAATGAATGTAAATGCGACGCTTCCTTTCTAGGAAATAGCGTTTGCAGATGTCTTCGTATCGTAGCAACAGCGTTCTGACACTACTTAAAACGCGATATCGCATCTCATTTCTACGTTTCATGATAAGATATAATATTCATTGCGAAGTGTCATGTATGCCTCGTATTCACTTCAAAATAATGTAAGTTCGACACTTCCTTGCTAGGAAGTAGCGATTCCAGATATCTACGTATCGAAACAGTAGAGTTCTATTGCTTCCTAAAACGAGATGTCGCATCTCATTTCTCTGTTTCGTGATAAGATATAATATTCATTGCGAAGTGTCATGTATACCTCGTATTCACTTCAAAAGAATGTAAATGCGACACTTCCTAGCTATGAAATAGCGTTTCCAGATGTCTACGTATTGTAGCAATAGAGTTCTTATGCTGCTTAAATCGCGATATCGCATCTCATTTCTATGTTTTGTGATAAGATATAATATTCATTGCGGGATGTCACGTATACATCGTATTCACTTCAAAAGAAAGTAAATGCGACACATCCATGCTAAGAAGTAGCGTGTGCATATGTCTACGTACCGTAGCAATAGAGTTCTAATACTGCTTAAATCGCGATATCGCATCTTACTTCTATGTTTCATGGTAAGATATAATATTCATTGCGAAGTTTCACATACACTTCGTATTCACTTCAAATGAATGTAAATGCGGCACTTCCTTCCTAGGAAATAGCGTTCGCAGATGTCTTCGTATCGTAGCAACAGCGTTCTGACACTTGTTAAAATGCGATATCGCATCTCATTTCTATGTTTCGTGATAAGATATAATATTCATTGCGAAGTGTGATGTATGCCTCGTATTCACTTCAAAAGAATGTAAATGCGACACTTCCTTGCTAGGAAATAGCGTCTCCATATATCTACGCATCGTAGCAACAGAATTCTAATGCTTCTTAAAACGGGATATCGCATCTCATTCCTATGTTTCATGACAAGATATAATATTCATTGCGAAGTGTCATGTGTTCCTCGTACTCACTTCAAAGGAATGTAAATACGACACTTCCTTGCTAGGAAATAGCGTATTCAGATGTCTACGTATCGTAGCAATAGAGTTCTAATGCTACTTAAATCGCGATATCGCATCTCATTTCTATGCTGCATGATAAGATACAATATTCATTGCGAAGTGTCATGTATACCACGTATTCACTCCATACGAATGTAAATGCGACACTTCCTTGCTAGGAAGTAGCGTTTGCAGATGTCTACGTATCGTAGCAATAGAGTTCTAATGCTACTTAAATCGCGATATCGCATCTCATTTCTATGTTTCGTGATAAGATATAATATTCATTGTGAAGCGTCATGTATACCACGTATTCACTTCAAAAGAATGTAAGTGCGACACTTCCATACTAGGTAATAGCGTTTGCAGATGTCTCCGCATCGAGGCAATAGGGTTCTAATGCTTCTTAAAACGCGAAATCGCATCTCTCTTCTATGTTTCATAATAAGATATAATATTCATTGCGAAGTGTCATGTATACCTCGTATTCTCTCCAAACGAATGTAAGTGCAACACTTCCTTGCTAGGAAATAGCTTATTCAGATGTCTACGTATCGTAGCAATAGAGTTCTAATGCTACTTAAATCGCGATACGGCATCCCATTTAGATGTTTCGTGATAAGATATAATATTCATTGCGAAGTGTCATGTATACCTCGTATTCACTTCAAATGAATGTAAATGCGACACTTCCTTGCTAGGAAATAGCGTTTTCAGATGTCTACGTATGGAGGCAATAGTGCTATAATGCTTCTTAAAACGCGATATCGCATCTCATTTCCATGCTTCATGATTAGACATAATATTCATTGCGAAATGTCACGTATACCTCGCATTCACTTCAAAAGAAAGTAAATGCGACACATCCATGCTAAGAAATAGCGCGTGCGTATGTCTACGTACCGTAGCAATAGAGTTCTAATACTGCTTAAAACGCGATATCGCATCTTACTTCTATGTTTCATGATAAGGTATAACATTCATTGCGAAGTGTCACGTACACCTCCTATTCAGTTCAAAAGAATGTAAATGCGACACTTCCTTGCTAGGAAATAGCGTTTGCAGAGGTCTACGTATCGTAGCCTTAGAGTTCTAACGCTTCTTAAAACGCGATATCGCATCTCATTTCTATGTTTCATGATAAGATATAATATTCATTGCGAAGTGTCATGTATACCTCGTATTCACTTCAAAAGAATGTAAATGCGACACTTCCTTTCTAGGAAATAGCGTTTACAGATGTCTTCGTATCGTAGCAACAGCGTTCTGACACTTCTTGAAATGCGATATCGCATCTCATTCCTATGTTTCGTGATAAGATATAATATTCATTGCGAAGTGTGATGTATGCCTCGTATTGACTTCAAAGGAATGTAAATTCGACTCTTCCTTGCTAGGAAATAGCGTCTCCATATATCTACGCATCGTAGCAATAGATTTCTAATGCTTCTTAAAACGGGATATCGCATCTCATTTCTATGTTTCATGACAAGATATAATATTCATGGTGAAGTGTCATGTGTTCCTCGTATTCACTTCAAAAGAATGTAAATGCGACACTTCCTTGCTAGGAAGTAGCGATTCCAGATATCTACGTATCGAAACAGTAGAGTTCTATTGCTTCCTAAAACGAGATGTCGCATCTCATTTCTCTGTTTCATGATAAGATATAATATTCATTGCGAAGTGTCATGTATACCTCGTATTCACTTCAAAAGAATGTAAATGCGACACTTCCTAGCTATGAAATAGCGTTTCCAGATGTCTACGTATCATAGCAATAGAGTTCTTATGCTGCTTAAATCGCGATATCGCATCTCATTTCTATGTTTTGTGATAAGATATAATATTCATTGCGGGATGTCACGTATACATCGTATTCACTTCAAAAGAAAGTAAATGCGACACATCCATGCTAAGAAGTAGCGTGTGCATATGTCTACGTACCGTAGCAATAGAGTTCTAATACTGCTTAAGTCGCGATATCGCATCTTACTTCTATGTTTCATGGTAACATATAATATTCATTGCGAAGTTTCACATACACTTCGTATTCACTTCAAATGAATGTAAATGCGGCACTTCCTTCCTAGGAAATAGCGTTCGCAGATGTCTTCGTATCGTAGCAACAGCGTTCTGACACTTGTTAAAATGCGATATCGCATCTCATTTCTATGCTTCGTGATAAGATATAATATTCATTGCGAAGTGTGATGTATGCCTCGTATTCACTTCAAAAGAATGTAAATGCGACACTTCCTTGCTAGGAAATAGCGTCTCCATATATCTACGCATCGTAGCAACAGAATTCTAATGCTTCTTAAAACGGGATATCGCATCTCATTCCTATGTTTCATGACAAGATATAATATTCATTGCGAAGTGTCATGTGTTCCTCGTACTCACTTCAAAGGAATGTAAATACGACACTTCCTTGCTAGGAAATAGCGTTTGCAGATGTCTAAGTATCGTAGCAATAGAGTTCCAATGCTTCTTAAAACGCCATATCGCAACTCACTTCTATGTTTCGTGATAAGGTATAATATTCATTGCGAAGTGTCATGTATACATCGTATTCACTTCAAAAGAATGTAAATGCGACACTTCCTTGCTAGGAAATAGCGTCTCCATATATCTACGCATCGTAGCAACAGAATTCTAATGCTTCTTAAAACGGGATATCGCATCTCATTCCTATGTTTCATGACAAGATATAATATTCATTGCGAAGTGTCATGTGTTCCTCGTACTCACTTCAAAAGAATGTAAATGCGACACTTCCTTGCTAGGAAATAGCGTTTGCAGATGTGTTCGCATCGTAGTATCAACGTTCTGACACTTCTTAAAACGCGATATCGCATCTCATATCTACGTTTCATGACAACATAAAATATTCATTGCGAAGTGTCATGTATACCTCGTATTCACTTCAACAGAATGTAAATGTGACGCTTCCTTGCTAGGAAATAGCGTTTGCAGATGTATACGTATCGTAGCAATGGAGTTCTAATGCTTCTTAAAACGCGATATCGCATCTCATTCCAATTTTCATGATAAAATATAATATTCATTGTGCAGTGTTATGTATATCTCGTATTCACATGAAACGAATGTTAATGCGACACTTCCTTGCTGGGAAATAGCGTTTATAGATGTCTACGTATCGTAGCAATATAGTCCTAATGCTTCTTCAAACGAGATGTCGCACTTCATTTCTATGTTTCGTGATAAGATATAATATTCATTGCGAAGTGTCATGTATACCTCGTATTCACTTCAAAAGAATGTAAATGCGACGCTTTCTTGCTAGGAAATAGCGTTTGCAGATGACTACGTATCGATGCAATAGAGTTCTAATGCTTCTTAAATCGCGATACCGCATCTCATTTCTGTTTCGTGATGAGATATAATATTCACTGCGAAGTGTCGTGTATACCTCGTATTCACTTCAAAAGTATGTAAATGCGACACTTCCTTGCTAGGAAATAGCGTTTGCAGATGTTTACGTACCGAAACAATAGAGCACTAATTCTTCTTAAAACGAAATGTCGCATCTCATTTTTATGTTTCATGATAAGATATAGTATTCATTGCGAAGTGTCATGTATACCTCGTACTGACTTCAAAAGAATGTAAATGCGGCAGTTCTTTGTTAGGAAATAGCGTTTGCAGATGTCTACGTATCGTAGAAACAGAGTTCTTATGGTGCTTAAATCGCGATATCGCATCTCATTTCTATGTTTCGTGATAAGTTATAGTTTTCATTGCGAAATGTCACGTATACCTCGTATTCACTTCAAAAGAAAGTAAATGCGACACTTCCTTCCTAGGAAATAGCGTTTGCAGATGTCTACCTACCGATGCAATAGAGTTCTAATGCTTTTTAAATCGCGATATCGCATCTCATTTCTATGCTTCATGATAAGATATAAGATTCATTGCGAAATGTCATGTATAAGTCGTATTCACTTCAATGGAATGTAAATGCGACACTTCCTTGCTAGGAAATGACGTATTCAGACGTTTACGTATCGTAGCAATAGAGTTCTAATGCTACTTAAATCTCGATATCGCATCTCATTTATATGTTTCGTGATAAGATATAATATTCATCGCGAAGTGTCATCTACACCTCGTATTCACTTCAAAAGAATGTAAATGCGACACTTCCATGCTAGGAAATAGCGTTTGCTGATGTCTCCGCATCGATGCCATAGAATTCTAATGCTTCTTAAAACGCGATATCGCATCTCTCTCCTATGTTTCATGATAAGAGATAATATTCATTGCGAAGTGTCATGTATACCTCGCATTCACTACAAAAGAATGAAAATGCGACACTTCCATGCTAGGAAATAGCATCTGCAGATGTCTACGCGTCGAGGCAATAGCGTTCTAATGCTTCTTAGACCGCGATATCGCATGTCATTTTTATGTTTCGTGATAAGTTATAATATTTATACCGAAGTGTCATGTAAACCTCGAATTCATTTCAAATGAATGTAAATGCGACTATTGCTTGCTAGGAAATAGCGTTTGCAGATATCTCCACATCGAGGCAATAGGGTTCTAATGCTTCTTAAGACGCGATATCGCATCTCACTTATATGTTACATGATAAGATATAATGTTCATTGCGAAATGTCATGTATACCTCGTATTCGCTTCAAAAGAATGTAATTGCGACACTTCCTTGCTAGGAAATAGCGTATTCAGATGTCCACGTATCGTAGCAATAGAGTTCTAATGCTACTTAAATCGCGATATCGCAACTCATTTCTACGTTTCGTGATAAGATATAATATTCATTGCGAAGTGTCATGAACACCTTGTATTAACTTCAAAAGAATGTAAATGCGACACTTCCATGCTAGGAAATAGCGCTTGCAGATGTCTACGTTTCGAAGCAATAGTGTTCTAATGCCTCTCAAAACGCGATATCGCATCTCATTTCTATGCTTCATAATAAGATATAACGTTCATTGTGAAGTGTCATGTATACCTCGTATTCACTTCAAAAGAATGTAAATGCGACACTTCTTTGCTAGGAAATGGCGAATTCAGACGTCTACGTATCGTAGCAATAGAGTTCTAATGCTACTTAAATCGCGATATCGCATCTCATTTATATGTTTCGTGATGAGATATAATATTCATCGCGAAGTGTCATGTATACCTCGTATTCACTTGAAAAGAATGTAAGTGCGACACTTCCATGTTAGGAAATAGCGTTTGCTGATGTCTCCGCATCGATGCCATAGAGTTCTAATGCTTCTGGAAACGCGATATCGCATCACTCTTCTATGTTTCATGATAAGATATAATATTCATTGCAAAGTGTCATGTATACCTCGTATTCACATCAAGAGAATGTAAATGCGACTATTCGTTGCTAGGGCATAGCGTTTGCAGGTGCCTACGTATCGTAGCAATAGAGTTCTAATGCTTCTTAGATCGCGATATCGCATCTCATTTCTATGTTTCATTATAAGATATAATATTCATTGCGAAATGTCATGTATACCTCCTATTCACTTCAAAAGAATGTAAGTGCGACACTTCCATGCTAGGATATAGCGTTTGCAGATGTGTCCGCATCGAGGCCATAGAGTTCTAATGCTTCTCAAACGCGATATCGCATCTCATTTCTATGTTTCGTGATAAGATATAATATTCATTGCGAAGTGTCATCTACACCTCGTATTCACTTCAAAAGAATGTAAGTGCGACACTTCCATGAGAGGAAATAGCGTTTACTGATGTCTCCGCATCGATGCCATAGAATTCTAATGCTCCTTAAAACGCGATATCGCATCTCTCTTCTATGTTTCATGATAAGATATAATATTCATTGCGAAGTGTCATGTATACATCGCATTCACTACAAAAGAATGAAAATGCGACTATTCCTTGCTAGGAAATGGCGTTTGCAGATGTCTACGTATCGTAGCAATAGAGTTCTAAAGCTACTTAAATCGCGATATCGCATCTCATTTCTATTTTTCATGATAAGATATAATATTCATTGCGAAGTGTCATGCATACCTCGTATTCTCTCCAAACGAATGTAAATGCGACACTTCTTTGCTAGGAAATGGCGTATTCAGACGTCTACGTATCGTAGCAATAGAGTTCTAATGCTACTTAAATCGCGATATCGCATCTCATTTATATGTTTCGTGATGAGATATAATATTCATTGCAAAGTGTCATGTATACCTCGTATTCACTGGAAAAGAATGTAAGTGCGACACTTCCATGTTAGGAAATAGCGTTTGCTGATGTCTCCGCATCGATGCCATAGAGTTCTAATGCTTCTGAAAACGCGATATCGCATCTCTCTTCTATGTTTCATGATAAGATATAATATTCATTGCGAAGTGTCATGTATACCTCGTATTCACATCAAAAGAATGTAAATGCGACTATTCGTTGCTAGGGCATAGCGTTTGCAGGTGCCTACGTATCGTAGCAATAGAGTTCTAATGCTTCTTAGATCGCGATATCGCATCTCATTTCTATGTTTCATTATAAGATATAATATTCATTGCGAAATGTCATGTATACCTCGTATTCACTTCAAAAGAATGTAAGTGCGACACTTCCATGCTAGGAAATGGAGTTTGCAGAAGTCTCCGCATCGAGGCCATAGACTTCTAATGCTTCTTAAAACGCGATATCGCATCTCATTTATATGTTTCGTGATAAGATATAATATTCATTGCGAAGTGTCATGTGTACCTCGTATTCAATTCAAAAGAATGTAAATGCGACGTTTCCATCCTAGGAAATAGCGTTTGCAGATGTCTACGTTTCGTAGCAAAAGGGTCCTAATGCTTCTTAAAACGAAATGTCACATTTCATTTCTATGTTTGGTGATAAGATACAATATTCATTGCGAAGTGTCATGTATACCTCGTATTCACTCCAAACGAATGTAAATGCGACACTTCCTTGCTAGGAAATAGCGTTTGCAGATGCCTGAGTATCGTAGCAATAGGGTTCTAATGCTTCTTAGATCGCGATATCGCATCTCTCTTCTATGTTTCGTGATAAGTAATAATATTCATTCTGAAGTGTCGTGTATACCTCGTATTCTCTCCAAACGAATGTAAATGCGACTATTGCTTGCTAGGAGATAGCGTTTGCAGATGTCTACGTATCGTAGCAATAGAGTTCTAATGCTACTTAAATCACGAATTCGCATCTCATTTATATGTTTCGTGATAAGATATAATATTCATTGCGAAGTGTCATGAACACCTCGTATTCACTTCAAAAGAATGTAAATGCGACACTTCCATGCTAGGAAATAGCGTCTGTAGAACTCTAAGCGTCGAGGCAATAGAGTTCTAATGCTTCATAAAACGCGATACCGCATCTCACTTCTATGTTTCACGAGAAGATATAATGTTCTTTCCGAAGTGCCATTTATACCTCGTATTCACTTCAAAAGAATGTAAATGCGAATCTTCCTTGCTAGGAAATAACGTTTGCAGATGCCTACGTATCGTAGCAATAGAGTTCTAATGCTTCCTATATCGCGATATCGCATCTCATTCCTATGATTCGTGATAAGTAATAATATTCATTCTGAAGTGTCATGTATACCTCGTATTCTCTCCAAACGAATGTAAATGCGACACTTCCTTGCTAGGAAATGGCGTATTCAGATGTCTACGTATCGTAGCAAAAGGGTTCTAATGCTACTTAAATCGCGATATCGCATCTCACTTCTATGTTTCATGATAAGGTATAATATTCATTTCGAAGTGTCACGTACACCTCTTATTCACTTCAATTGAATGTAAATGCGACATTTCATTGCTTGGAAGTAGCGTTTGCAGATGTCTACATTTCGTAGCAATAGAGTTCTAACGCTTCTTAAAACGCGATATCGCATCTCATTTCTATGTTTGATGATAAGATATAATATTCATTGCGATGTGTCATGTATACCTCGTACTCACTTCAAAAGAATGTAAATGCGACTATTCCTTGCTAGGAAATAGCGTATTCGGATGTCCACGTATCGTAGCAATAGGGTACTAATGCTTCTTAGATCGCGATATCGCATCTCATTTCCATGTTTCGTGATAAGATATAATATTCATTGCGAAGTGTCATGCATACCTCGTATTCACTTCAAAGGAATGTAAGTGCGACACTTCCATGCTAGGAAATTCCGTTTGCAGATGTCTCCGCATCGAGGCCATATAGTTCTAATGCTTCTTTAAACGCGATATCGCATATCTCCTCTATGTTTCATGATAAGATATAATGTTCATTGCGAAGTGTCATGTATACCTCGTATTCTCTGCAAACGAATGTAAATGCGACACTTCCTTTCTAGGAAATGGCGTATTCAGATGTCTACGTATCGTAGCAAAAGGGTTCTAATGCTACTTAAATCGCGATATCGCATCTCACTTCTATGTTTCATGATAAGGTATAATATTCATTTCGAAGTGTCACGTACACCTCTTATTCACTTCAATTGAATGTAAATGCGACATTTCATTGCTTGGAAGTAGCGTTTGCAGATGTCTACATTTCGTAGCAATAGAGTTCTAACGCTTCTTAAAACGCGATATCGCATCTCATTTCTATGTTTGATGATAAGATATAATATTCATTGCGATGTGTCATGTATACCTCGTACTCACTTCAAAAGAATGTAAATGCGACTATTCCTTGCTAGGAAATAGCGTATTCGGATGTCCACGTATCGTAGCAATAGGGTACTAATGCTTCTTAGATCGCGATATCGCATCTCATTTCCATGTTTCGTGATAAGATATAATGTTCATTGCGAAGTGTCATGCATACCTCGTATTCACTTCAAAGGAATGTAAGTGCGACACTTCCATGCTAGGAAATACCGTTTGCAGATGTCTCCGCATCGAGGCCATAGAGTTCTAATGCTTCTTTAAACGCGATATCGCATATCTCTTCTATGTTTCATGATAAGATATAATGTTCATTGCGAAGTGTCATGTACACCTCGTATTCACTTCAAAAGAATGTAAATGCGACACTTCCATGCTAGGAAATAGCGTCTGCAGATGTCTACACGTCGAGACAATAGAGTTCTAATGCTTCTTAGATCGCGATATCGCATCTCATATATATGTTTCGTGATAAGATATGATATTCATTGCGAAGTGTCATGTATACCTCGTATTCACTTCAAAAGAATGTAAGTGCGACACTTCCATGCTAGGAAATAGCGTTTGCAGATGCCAACGTATCGTAGCAATAGAGTTCTAATGCTTCTTAGATCGCGATATCGCATCTCAAACCTATGATTCGTGATAAGTTATAATATTCATTCCGAAGTGTCATGTATACCTCGAATTCACTTCAAAAGAATATAAATGCGACACTCCCATGGTAGGTAATAGCGTTTGCAGACATCTGCGCATCGGGGCAATAGGGATCTAATGCTTCTTAAAAAGCGATGTCGCATCTGTCTTCTATGTTACATGATAAGATATAATATTCATTGCGAAGTGTCATGTATACCTCGCATTCACTTCAAAAGAATGTAAATGCGACACTTCCTTGCAAGGAAATAGCGTTTGCAGATGCCTACATATCGTAGCAATAGAATTCTAATGCTTCTTAGATCGCGATGTCGCATCTCATTTCTATGTTTCGCGATAAGTTATAACATTCATTCAGAAGTGTCATGTATACCTCGAATTCACTTCAGAAGAATGTAAATGCGACCCTTCCATGGTAGGAAATAGCGTTTGCAGATGTCTCCGCATCGAGGCCATAGAGTTCTAATGCTTCTTAAAACGCGATATCGCACCTCACATCTATGTTTCGTGATAAAATGTAATATTCATTGCGAAGAGTCATGAATACCTCGTATTCACTTCAAAAGAATGTAAATGCGACACGTCCATGCTAGGAAATAGCGTTTGCAGATATCTCCGCATCGAGGCAATAGGGTTCTAATGCTTCTTAAAACGCGATATCGCATCTCACTTCTATGTTACATGATAAGATATAATGTTCATTGCGAAGTGTCATGTACACCTCGTATTCACTTCAAAAGAATGTAAATGCGAATATTCCTTGCTAGGAAATAACGTCTGCAGATGCCTACGTTTCGTAGAAATAGAATTCTAATGCTTTTTAGATCGCGAAATCGCATCTCATTTCTATGTTTCGTGATAAGTTATAATATTCATTCCGAAGTGTCACGTGTACCTCGAATTGACTTCAGGAGAATGTAAATGCGACACTTCCATGCTAGGAAATAGCGTTTGCAGATATCTTCGCATCGAGGCAATAGGGTTCTAATGTTTCTTAAAACGCGATATCGCGTCTCACTTCTATGTTACATGATAAGATGTAATGTTCATTGCGAAGTGTCATGTATACCTCATATTCACATCAAAAGAATGTAAATGCGACTATTGCTTGCTAGGAAATGGCGTTTGCAGATGTCTACGTATCGTAGGAATAGAGCTCTAATGCTACTTAAATCGCGATATCGCATCCCATCTATATATTTCGTGATAAGATATAATATTCATTGCGAAGTGTCATGTATACATCGCATTCACTTCAAAAGAATGTAAATGCGACGTTTCCATCCTTGAGAATATCGTTTGCAGATGTCTACGTATCGTAGCAATAGAGTTCTAATGCTTCTTAGATCGCGATATCGCATCAGACTTCTATGTTTCGTGATAAGATATAATATTCATTGCGAAGTGTCATGTACACCTCGTATTCACGTCAAAAGAATGTAAATGCGACACTTCCATGCTAGGAAATAGCTCCTGCAGATGTCTACGCGTCGAGGCAATAGAGTTCTAATGCTTCTTAAAACGCGACATCGCATCTGGATTCTATGTTTCACATTAAGATATAATTTTCATTGCGAAGTGTCATGTATACCTCGTATCCACTTCAAAAGAATGTAAATCCGACTATTCCTTGCTAGGAAATAGCGTTTGCAGACGGCTACGTATCGTAGCAATACAGTTCTAATGCTATCTAATCGGGATATCGCATCTCATTTATACGTTTGGTGATAAGATATAACATTCATTGCGGAGTGGATACCTCCTATTCACTCCAAACGATTGTAAATGAGACACGTCCTTGCTGGGAAATAGCGTCTGCAGATGTCTACGCATCGAGGCAATAGAGTTCTAATGCTTCTTAAATGCGATATCGCATCTCACTTCTATGTTACATGATAAGATATAATGTTCATTGCGAAGTGTCATGTATACCTCGTATTCACTTCAAAAGAATGTAAATGCGACACTTCCATCCTAGGAAATAACGTTTGCAGATGTCTACGTATCGTAGCAATAGAGTTCTGATGTTTCTCAAAACGCGATATCGCATCCCATTTCTATGCTTCATGATAAGATATAATATTGATTGCGAAGCGTCACGTATACCTCGTTTTCACTCCAAACGAATGTAAATGCGACATTTCCTTGCTTGGAAATAGCGTTTGCAGATGTCTACGTATCGTAGCAATAGAGTTCTAATGCTACTTAAATCGCGATATCGCATCTCATTTATGTTTCGTGATGAGATATAATATTCATCGCGAAGTGTAATGTATACCTCGTATTCACTCTAAACGAATGTAAATGCGACATTTCCTTGCTAGGAAATAAAGTATTCAGATGTCTACGTATCGTAGCAATAGAGTTCTAATGCTTCTTATATCGCGATATCGCATCTCATTTCTATGTTTCGTGATAAGATATAATATTCATTGCGAAGTGCCATGTACACCTCGCATTCAATTCAAAAGAAAGTAAATGCGACTATTGCCTGCTAGGAAATAGCGTTTGCAGATGTCTATGTATCGTAGCAATAGATTTCTAATGCTACTTAAATCGCGATATCGCATACCATTTATATGTTTCGTGATAAGATATAATTTTCATTGCGAAGTGTCATGTATACCTCGTATTCACTTCAAAAGAATGTAAATGCGACAATTCCATGCTAGGAAATAGCGTCTGCAGATCTCTACGCGTCGAGGCAATAGAGCTCTAATGCTACTTAAATCGCGAAATCGCATCTCATTTCTATGTTTCGTGATAAGATATAATATTCATTGCGAAGTGTCATGTATACCTCGTATTCACTTCAAAAGAATGTAAGTGCGACACTTCCATGCTAGGAAGTAGCGTTTGCAGATATCACCGCATCGAGGCCATAGAGTTTTAATGCTTCTTACAACGCAATATCGCATCTCACTCCTATGTTTCATTATAAGGTATAATATTCATTGCGAAGTGTCATGTATACCTCGTATTCTCTCCAAACGAATGAAAATGCGACACTACCTTGCTAGGAAATAGCGTATTCAAATGTCTACGTATAGTAGCAAAAGGGTTCTAATGCTACTTAAATCGCAATATCGCATCACATTTATATGTTTCGTGACAAGATATAATATTCATTGCGAAGTGTCATGTACACCTCGTATTCAATTCAAAAGAAAGTAAGTGAGACTATTGCTTGCTAGGAAATAGCGTTTGCAGATGTCTACGAATCATAGCAATAGAGTTCTAATCCTACTCAAATCGCGATATCGCATCTCATTTATATGTTTCGTGATAAGATACAATATTCATTGCGAAGTGTCATGTGTACCTCGTATTCAATTCAAAAGAATGTAAATGCGACGTTTCCATCCTAGTAAATAGCGTTTGCAGATGTCTACGTTTCGTAGCAAAAGGTTCCTAATGCTTCTTAAAACGAGATGTCACATTTCATTTCTATGTTTGGTGATAAGATACAATATTCATTGCGAAGTGTCATGTATACCTCGTATTCACTCCAAACGAATGTAAATGCGACACTTCCTTGCTAGGAAATAGCGTTTGCAGATGCCTGAGTATCGTAGCAATAGGGTTCTAGTGCTACTTAAATCACGAATTCGCATCTCATTTATATGTTTCGTGATAAGATATAATATTCATTGCGAAGTGTCATGTACACCTCGTATTCACTTCAAAAGAATGTAAATGCGACACTTCCTTGCTAGAAAATAGCGTCTGCAGAACTCTACGCGTCGAGGCAATAGAGTTCTAATGCTTCTTAAAACGCGATATCGCATCTCACACCTATGTGTCACGAGAAGATATAATGTTCTTTGCGAAGTGTCATTTATACCTCGTATTCACTTCAAAAGAATGTAAATGCGAATCTTGCTTGCTAGGAAATAACGTTTGCAGATGCCTACGTATCGTAGCAATAGAGTTCTAATGCTTCGTAGATCGCGATATCGTATCTCATTTCTATGTTTCGTGATAAGTTATAATATTCATTGCGAAGTGTCATGTATACCTCGTATTCACTTCAAAAGAATGTAAATGCGACTATTGCTTGCTAGCAAATAGCGTTTGCAGATGTCTACGTATCGTAGAAATAGAGTTCTAATGCTACTTAAATCGCGATATCGCAACTCATTTATATGTATCGTGATGAGATATAATATTCATTGTGAAGTGTCATGTATACCTCGAATTCACATCAAAAGAATCTAAATGCGACATTTTAATGCTAGGAAATAGCCTTTGCAGATATCTCCGCATCGAGGCAATAGGGTTCTAATGCTTCTTATAACGCGATATCGCATCTCACCTTTATGTTACATGATAAGATATAATGTTCATTGCGAAGTGTCATGTATACCTCGTATTCTCTTCAAGAGAATGCAAATGCGACGTTTCCATCCTAGGAAATAGCGTTCGCAGATGTCTACGTATCGTAGCAATAGAATTCTAATGCTACTTAAATCGCGACATAGCATCTCATTTCTATGTTTCGTGATAAGATGTAATATTCATTGCGAAGTGTCATGTATACCTCATATTCACTTCAAAAGAATGTAAATGCGACCATTGTTTGCTAGGAAATGGCGTTTGCAGATGTCTACGTATCGTAGGAATAGAGTTCTAATGCTACTTAAATCGCGATATCGCATCCCACATATATGTTTCGTGATAAGATATAATATTCATTGCGAAGTGTCATGTATACATCGCATTCACTTCAAAAGAATGTAAATGCGACGTTTCCATCCTTGAGAATATCGTTTGCAGATGTCTACGTATCGTAGCAATAGAGCTCTAATGCTTCTTAGATCGCGATATCGCATCAGATTTCTATGTTTCGTGATAAGATATAATATTCATTGTGAAGTGTCATGTACACCTCGTATTCACGTCAAAAGAATGTAAATGCGACACTTCCATCCTAGGAAATAGCTCCTGCAGATGTCTACGCGTCGAGGCAATAGAGTTCTAATGCTTCTTAAAGGCGATATCGCATCTCACTTCTATGTTTCATGATAAGATATAATATTCATTGCGAAAAGTCATGTATACCTCATATTCAATTCAAAAGAATGTAAATGCTAATATTCCTTGCTAGGAAATAACGTTTGCAGATGCCTACGTTTCGTAGAAATAGAATTCAAATGCTTTTTAGATCGCGAAATCGCATCTCATTTCTATGTTTCGTGATAAGTTATAATATTCATTCCGAAGTGTCACGTGTACCTCGAATTCACTTCAGGAGAATGTAAATGCGACACTTCCATGCTAGGAAATAGCGTTTGCAGATATCTCCGCATCGAGGTAATAGGGTTCTAATGTTTCTTAAAACGCGATATCGCGTCTCAATTCTATGTTACATGATAAGATGTAATGTTCATTGCGAAGTGTCATGTATACCTCGTATTCACTTCAAAAGAATGTAAATGCGACACTTCCATCCTAGGAAATAGCGTTTGCAGATGTCTACGTATCGTAGCAATAGAGTTCTGATGTTTCTCAAAACGCGATATCGCATCCCATTTCTATGCTTCATGACAAGATATAATATTGATTGCGAAGCGTCACGTATACCTCGTATTCACTCCAAACGAATGTAAATGCGACATTTCCTCGCTAGGAAATAGCGTTTGCAGATGTCTACGTATCGTAGCAATAGAGTTCTAATGTTTCTCAAAACGCGATATCGCATCTCATTTCTATGCTTCATGATAAGATATAATATTGTTTGCAAAGCGTCATGTATACCTCGTATTCACTCTAAACGAATGTAAATGCGACATTTCCTTGCTAGGAAATAAAGTGTTCAGATGTCTACGTATCGTAGCAATAGAGTTCTAGTGCTACTTAAATCGCGATATCGCATCTCATTTCTATGTTTCGTGATAAGTTATAATATTCATTCTGAAGTGTCACGTGTACCTCGAATTCACTTCAAGAGAATGTAAATGCGACACTTCCATGCTAGGAAATAGCGTTTGCAGATGTCTACGTATCGTAGCAATAGAGTTCTAATGCTACTTAAATCGCGATATCGCATCTCATTTCTATGCTTCGTGATAAGATATAATATTCATTGCGAAGTGTCACGTATACCCCGTATTCACTCCAAACGAATGTAAATGCGACACTTCCTTCCTAGGAAATAGCGTTCGCAGATGCCTGAGTATCGTAGCAATAGGGTTCTAATACTTCTTAGATCGCGATATCGCATCTCATTTCTATGTTTCGTGATAAGTTATAATATTCATTGCGAAGTGTCATGTATATCTCGTATTCACTTCAAAAGAAGGTAAATGCGACTATTGCTTGCTAGGAAATAGCGTTTGCAGATGTCTACGTATCGAGGCCATAGGGTTCTAATTCTTCTTAAAACGCGATATCGCATATCTCTTCTATTTTTCATGATAAGATATAGTATTTACTGCTAAGTGTCATGTATACCTCGTATTCACTTCAAAAGAATGTCAATGCGACACCTCCATGCTAGGAAATTGAGTTTGCAGATGTCTACGTATCGTAGCAAAAGAGTCCTAATGCTTCTTAAAACGAGATGTCACATTTCATTTCTATGTTTGGTGATAAGATATAATATTCATTGCGAAGTGTCATGTATTCCTCGTAAGCACTCCAAACGAATGTAAATGCGACACTTCCTTGCTAGGAAATAGCGTTTGCAGATGCCTGAGTATCGTAGCAATAGGGTTCTAATGCTTCTTAGATCGCGAAATCGCATCTCATTTCTATGTTACATGATAAGATATAATATTCATTGCAAAGTGTCATGTATACCTCGTATTCACTCCAAACGAATGTAAATGCGACACTTCCTTGCTAGGAAATAGCGTTTGCTGATGCCTGAGTATCGTAGCAATAGGGTTCTAATGCTTCTTAGATCGCGATATCGCATCTCATTTCTATGTTTCGTGATAAGTTATAATATTCATTCTGAAGTGTCATGTATACCTCGTATTCACTTCAAAAGAATGTAAATGCGAATCTTCCTTGCTAGGAAGTAGCGTTTGCAGATGTCTACGTATCGTAGCAATAGAGTTCTAATGCTTCTCAAAACGCGATATCGCATCTCATTTCTATGCTTCGTCATAAGATATAATATTCATCGCGATATGTCATGTATACCCCGTATTAACTCCAAACGAATGTAAATGCGACACTTCCTTGCTAGGAAATAGCATCTGCAGATGTCTACGCATCGAGGCAATAGAGTTCTAATGCTTCTTAAAACGCGATATCGCATCTCATTTCTATGTTTCATTATAAGATATAATATTCATTGCGAAGTGTCATGTATACCTCGTATTCACATCAAAAGAATGTACATGCGACTATTCCTTGCTAGGGCATAGCGTTTGCAGATGCCTTCGTATCGTAGCAATAGAGATCTAATGCTTCTTAGATCGCGATATCGCATCTCATTTCTATGTTTCATTATAAGATATAATATTCATTGCGAAGTGTCATGTATACCTCGTATTCACATCAAAAGAATGTACATGCGACTATTCCTTGCTAGGGCATAGCGTTTGCAGATGCCTTCGTATCGTAGCAATAGAGATCTAATGCTTCTTAGATCGCGATATCGCATCTCATTTCTATGTTTCATTATAAGATATAATATTCATTGCGAAGTGTCATGTATACCTCGTATTCACTTCAAAAGAATGTAAATGCGAATCTTCCTTGCTAGGAAATAGCGTTTGCAGATGCCTACGTATCGTAGCAATAGAGTTCTAACGATTCTTAGATCGCTATATCGCATCTCATTTCTATGTTTCGTGATAAGTTATAAATTCATTCTGAAGTGTCATGTATACCTCGTATTCACTTCAAAAGAATGTAAATGCGAATCTTCCTTGCTAGGAAGTAGCGTTTGAAGATGTCTACGTATGGTAGCAACAGAGTTCTAATGCTTCTCAAAACGCGATATCGCATTTCATTTCTATGCTTCGTCATAAGATATAATATTCATCGCGAAGTGTCATGTATACCTCGTATTAACTCCAAACGAATGTAAATGCAACACTTCCTTGCTAGGAAATAGCGTCTGCAGATGTCTACGCATCGAGGCAATAGATTTCTAATGCTTCTTAAAACGCGATATCGCATCTCATTTCTATGTTTCATTATAAGATATAATATTCATTGCGAAGTGTCATGTACACCTCGTATTCACATCAAAAGAATGTAAATGCGACACTTCCATTCTAGGAAATAGCGTCTTCAGATGTCTGCGCGTCGAGGCAATAGAGTTCTAATGCTTCTTAAAACGCGATATCGCATCTCACTTCTATGTTACATGATAAGATATAATATTCATTGCGAAGTGTCATGTATACCTCGTATTCACTCCAAACGAATGTAAATGCGACACTTCCTTGCTAGGAAATAGCGTTTGAAGATGTCTACGTATGGTAGCAACAGAGTTCTAATGCTTCTCAAAACGCGATATCGCATTTCATTTCTATGCTTCGTCATAAGATATAATATTCATAGCGAAGTGTCATGTATACCTCGTATTAACTCCAAACGAATGTAAATGCAACACTTCCTTGCTAGGAAATAGCGTCTGCAGATGTCTACGCATCGAGGCAATAGATTTCTAATGCTTCTTAAAACGCGATATCGCATCTCATTTCTATGTTTCATTATAAGATATAATATTCATTGCGAAGTGTCATGTACACCTCGTATTCACGTCAAAAGAATGTAAATGCGACACTTCCATTCTAGGAAATAGCGTCTTCAGATGTCTACGCGTCGAGGCAATAGAGTTCTAATGCTTCTTAAAACGCGATATCGCATCTCACTTCTATGTTACATGATAAGATATAATATTCATTGCGAAGTGTCATGTATACCTCGTATTCACTCCAAACGAATGTAAATGCGACACTTCCTTGCTAGGAAATAGCGTTTGCCGATGCCTGAGTATCGTAGCAATAGGGTTCTAATGCTTCTTATGACGCGATATCGCATCTCACTTTTGTGTTACATGATAAGATATAGTGTTCATAGCGAAGTGTCATGTATACCTCGTATTCACTTCAAAAGAATGTAAATGCGAATCTTCCTTGCTAGGAAATAGCGTTTGCAGATGCCTACGTATCGTAGCAATAGAGTTCTAATGCTTCTCAAAACGCGATATCGCATCTCATTTCTGTGCTTCGTGATAAGATATAATATTCATTGCGAAGTGTCATGTATACATCGTATTCACTTCATGTCGCCGCATCGAGGCAATAGAGTTCTAATGCTTCTTAAAACGCAATATCGCATCTCATTTCTATGTTTAATGATAAGATATAATATTCATTGCGAAGTGTCATGTATACCTCTTGTTCACTTCAAAAGAATGTAAATGCGACACTTCCTTGCTAAGACGTAGCGTTTGCAGATATCTACGTATCTAAGCAAGAGGGTTCTAATGTTTTTTAAATCGCGATTTCGCATGTCATTTCTATGTTTCGTGATAAGATATAATATTCATTGCGAAGTGCTATGTATACCTCGTATTCGCTTCAAAAGAATGTAAAGGCTACACTTCCTTGCTAGGAAATAGCGTTTGCAGATGACTAGCTATCGTAGCAATAGAGTTCTAATGCTTCTTAGAACGCGATATCGCATCTCATTTCTATGTTTCATGATAAGATATAATATGCATTGTGCAGTGATATCTATACCTCGTATTCACTTCAAAAGAATGTAAATGCGACACTTCCTTGCTAGGAAATAGCGTTTGCAGTGTTCTACGTATCGTAGCAATAGTTCTAATGCTTCTTAGAAGGCGATATCGCATCTCATTTCTATTTTTCATGATAAGATATAATATTCATTGCGAAGTGTCATGTATTCTCGTCTACACGTCAAAAGAATGTAAATGCAACACTTCCTTGCTAGGGAATAGCGTTTCCAGATGTCTAGGTATCGAAGCAATAGAGTTCTAATGGGGAGGGGTAGAGGTCCTTCTCACACCCGAGAACCATCCTGTTTGTCTCCATGGACTATGGCAGCGGTCTTATCGTTGCGGTGCTCTGGATCGTATCCTTCGGGCTTCAGGGTCTCTTCTTGCTCACTTCCCGACTCCTCCACCGACGATCCCGTCACGCTACCTCGGCGCACAGCCCTTCCGCGAACCTGCGGTCTTATTATCTGCCGAAGAGGCGTCTTATGGGTCGCTTCTTCCATCAGCTCGCCAGTCTTATCCGTCGAACGGTGAGAGAGAACCGAACGGGGGGGGGGGGGGGGGGGAGGTTCTACCATCGTGTATTTCACGCTCCTCGCAAATACAGTTATCGCAATGGTCCGTGTCGCGCTTCTCGCGTGGGTGGTGATCTGCGAGGTAGTCTAACCGAAGAAGGGGGGGGGGGAGCGAGCCTTGTGACGTCACCACGTCACAGTACATACAAATTTGCGATTAAGTAGCTATGTGTTCAAATTCAATTCCGAATAATGCACTAAAAAGCATCCCAGATAACAAACGGCAAGATGGTAGCGACACCATACCGGCACTATATTGCCACTTCCGAGGAGTGTCAACTGATTCGTAGTCATCTGTGACCGGATTCGTTAACTAAAATGCCAGAACGTGTTACCAGCACGTTCTAGACAAGCGAATCGCGCAGCACCAGCACCATGGTGACACGCGTATCATCGCTCCATTCATGAATCTCCTCAGCAATGACGCAGGATCACATTTGGCAATGGGGAACCTGTGCTTTCATACAAATTAGAACCGTTAGATGTCAGTAGATGTTCAGCATATGAGTATTGATAGATATTTTGATGGTCGTTTTCCTATATTTATAGTTATTGAGCGAGTCGTATATATTTCTTTCAATCCATCATAGACTAAAAATATTATTTATAAAAAAAATATTATTTATAAAATAAAAATTCATGCTGTTGCGTCCCTAACTTCGCCTTGTGTAATTTTTGAAATAACATGCTGTCATCGTATTTAATGTAACCCTCAATTGCATGAATTTGCAACAATAAATTGAAGAAAATATATATAAAATAAGTGTGTATATTTTTATGACAAAGTAATTATCGACTTTATGGAAAAAATCGCCCTATCGAGCTAGTTTATAGAAAATAATAAAATCAAGTTCTTATATCTTTGTTTTGTGCCGGTGTATCTATTTTGGAATCAAAATAAATAAATTGCGCAGTTTAGTCATTTTTCATATTTGCTTATAATTTTTATGGAAACAGCTTCCCCATTAGTAAATGTCAGCCTACGCCACAACCACGCGTGTAGCTATGGTGAGCTGATAGTGTCATTGTCACGGCCGTGTAGTCCGTGTGCTATATCTCGGTGCTTTAATAGTGCCGTGATACGAAAGCCCCCCCAGTACTAACAGTATGCCATTTCGAAAGCTGTGTAGGAGCACTTTGTTAGCACAGTTCTGTCACGGAATTCGTTCCATCCGTTGTCATTGGCGTGCCAATCGCTGGCTGTTTGGGATATTGTAGTGCATGAGGCAGACTTGTTCCTTATCATCGTCAAGGAGATGGATTTTCACTCCCCCCTTTTTGAATTTTTTAAATTATTGTTTGGAATTTTTGCCGTTTCTGTATCTCTATGACCGCATTGTGGATTCAACTTATGTACGATCTTTTTGGTCTTCATCTTTTGTTACATGTAATATTATATATGTGATGCACGTTTGTTATGTAATGCTCCGATTTGTATGCCTCAGATACTTTTATTCTTTGGTAAAGCAACTTATTCGATTAATATATATTTATTAGACATAGATATAAACAATTAGAAAAATGTTATTAAAACGCTGTTAAATATGATGTTGCAATTATATATTTAAGGTCTGAAGATGTAGATGCAATTAATGGCCGATATTTTACGTGATCCAATCGACGTATCGAGTGAGGCTATGAAATATAAAAATCTCTTACGGATTCTTCGACCTCTTTACATGTTAAATGAATGATTAGTTCTGCAAGACAAGAAGCCTGAATTAGTGAGATATCTAGGAACATAAGTAATTTGTAAGTAACACATCTTTTCTCTTTGAAATATTTGCCTTTGCATAGAATAGAACGTATAGATATAATTGCCTGTTTGTACGCATTTCGGTCCAATTCTATTATAGCCTTTGAGCAGAAGTAATATTGATTATACTTAATTTTTGCAATAGTTCCTTAATTAACAGATTTTATTAACCTAGAATCATCATTTGACGGATGTATGAATCTACTTTGTAGCTCTATCAGTTTCTTTTTCTGCTCGCTACTTTCCATTTTCAGTTCCGTATACTTATCCTTTATCACCATCATATATGTTGCGTAAAATTACAATAACTTTTTGTCCACAAATTTTGCGGATATTTCAATTAAATTTCGTTTGATTAAATAAACGGAAATTAAAAAACAGTGGCACGTACCATTTCTTGGAAACGTTGTATCGTAATTTGCATCTGACTGTTTTGAAAGGCACGCACTTTACTTAACGTTTGCAATGATTCGGTTAGCGAAGTAAAGTAATATTCTACTTTCGAAATTGTTGGCTCTTGTAATTCTAAGGCAAATATATTCATCTGTCGACATCGTGAACATTGTTTTTTGGCAAAATTCCAGAAAAACAAATATACTATAAGTAAAATAATAAACATCATAATATTAAATTTAACTCTGTTCATCGTTGCCTTGTTGGACACATCCATAACAATATACAGGGTGGGGCAGTAATAATTAGCACCTCAGATATCCACGAAACTATAAGTTTCATAGAAGTTTTTGCTAATATAAAATTGCATAGTACAAAGGGGCCATCCGTTGATGAAAATAGTTTTCTTGTAAGTGGAGTTATGTTGGACATATGAAGGTTACCTTCATTTTTTAAAATGAATTGGTATGTCCATTCTTCCGTAATACGATGGAGCATTTTAAAGCAAGTTTAACGATCTGTAACATGAAGGCATTGAAGGTTACAAAAAGTAAAGAAAGGCGATAATACTCACGGTTTTGATAGTAAATGAAACATACGTATTGTGAACAGTGGTGCAAGGCGTAATACTTACCGTTTACTTCACTGTGAATAAACACTTTTCGAAGGGCATTTCAATAGTTTGCAGCATAAGTTAAACATGATAAGATTAGTATTGAAAAATCGGTTCGAATACGTTTGGTTAGGCTGTTCTTTGTGTCGTTCATTTTATATAAGTACTGAGCTGCGGATTCCTGAGGACAGCTCACAAAATTGTTGAACTATGGAAGATTATCATTGTGAATCTGAATCCAAAGGTAATTAATTTCCATTAGATTGTAAACAGATCTCAATGTTTCATTTTAGATAGTAAGATTAAATACTCTTTACAAAACTACAAGAATGGATACATACCTTTCTGTTATTATTACTTCATAAAGAATTATAATTGCAATTATATAGTTCATTACGATAAAAAATATTTCTCAGAAAATTCTAAATATTAAATAAAAGAATCAAGTAAAACATTTTTAATAATTACGAATATGAAAAATACTTGAACATTCCAATAGAAAGATGTCTAAACAGGAGCTAGAAAAGTCAAACATTCAATTTCAATTCCAGAATTCATCTATAAGAGGTAAAATGTTTCGAAAGCTTTAATTACAGTCTTTAATGCAAGCAGTTGGGCAGTATTTCAATTTTTAAGAAAATTGATGAAAGTCAGCCATTTTGAAGTGGTCAGAATCTTTGTCGTTTGAGCAATAAGTGAATAACAAATAACTGCATAAATTCCAGGCTTAAAAACTTATGGATTAAATCCTATGCAGACTCGTTTATGAGCGAGTTACTAAATAATAATCCACACTAAGTAATCATTTTAAAACTTAAACGATTACATCTCGCGAACTTTCAAAGATATCAGAAGCGTGAAAAGTATGTGGTTTATCAAAAACTCTTCTAAAAGAACGGACGAAGCCAATAGAAATTTTTGTTGAAGTAAGCAAGTTTTAAAGTTCTAAGCAACGCGATGGCCCTTATCTGCCTATGTTTCATAGCAAGTAAGTTCTGAATTTCTATGAAATCCGATGGAATTTCTCACTACTAACGTTTCAAAGTAAGTTCTCAAATTCTCAGTTCTACGTTTAAAACTATGTGTGTTCTATATATCTATGTAAAGTGATGGTTCCTATTAGTTGTGACGGAAACCTATATATAGTAAGTCAGGGAAGCTCGAAGGGGTTAATTATCTAAATGCTTTAAGGTGTAAAACGTATTTTAATCTAAAGCGATCTATCGTTCCAAGGTATCCGCTCACGTACAACTTTTCTTGATCGCCAGCTGCTCAGAAAGTAGCAAAGGGATAGACTACACGACCCTGGGAACCCTGGGGCGGAACAACCCTTGAAACTTCGAAATGGTCCTCCTCTCGACTACGCCTAGCCAAGTACACACACCCAGGTCGCGAAATACTGAAGTCACGGCATGTTTATTTATGGTCTCGACGTGGGTTTAACTAAGATGGGCTATGGGAAACTACGCAACACGCCGCAAACTACCGGGTATCATAACCCGCTTCACGATATAAAATACAATATACAATATGCGACACAAGAAATGGGACGCTTTAGCGAATAAGCTCTCACGTTCTCTTCTTCAGGTTCCTTGAATTCGCTGGTGGTCCTCGGGTCTCCTGCATCCTCCTCGGGGCTCCTTGGTGGAGTGGGCTGTTGGCTTCGGTATTGTTCGAGTCCATCGATCAGTGGATTTCGGCGATTTCCTCTTCTCGCCCCCTTGGGTGTCCCTGAGGGGATCCTCCTGATCATTTAAATTGCGTAGCGCCTCGCGCGCCGCGCTCTCATGGCCCACCTGCAGGGCCGCTGGACTTTTGACTTCTCTTTAGGGGGTTAAGGATGGTTAAGGACCTTCTCACATCCCAGAGCATTATAAAGCACAAAAGCAGATAAGCATAATGCGATGCATAGAACTTTACAACATTCTAACTTACTTTGAACTGTTTATATGAAATGCAATATTGAGGTGCATGAAGCATGACAACTTAAATGCTTCGGCACCTGGACATCTAGAAACGCTATCCCCGGGCAAGAAAGTGTAGGGTTCACACTCAATTCATATGCAGAAGCAGATAAACATAACGCGATGCTATGAATATTACATCTTATCATGAAATATAGAAGTAAGATGCGCAGCCGCGTTTTACGAAGCATTAGAACTCTATTGCTTCTAAACCTTCAGATATAGAAACGATATTCCGTAGCAAGGAAGTGATCCATTTACATTCATTTGAAGTGTAGAGGAGATATACATAACGCGTTGCATTGAAATTACATCTTATCATGTGACTTAGAATTGATATGCGATATTGCGTTTTATAAAGAGTTAGAAATCTATTGCTTCGATGCGTAGACATCTAGAAACGCAATTTCCTAGCCAAGAAGTGTGGCATTTGCATTCTTTTGAAATGTAGACGAGGTATACATAACACTTCGCAATGAATATTATAGCTTATCTTGAAACCCAGAAATGAGATGCGATATCGCGTTTTAAGAAGCAGTGGAACCCTATTGCTTGGGTACGTAGACATCAGAGAACACTATTTCCTAGCAAGGATGTGTGGCCTTCACATTTTTTTAAAGTGTATACGAGGTCCACATAGCTCTTTGCAAAGAATATTGCATCTTATCATGATACGTAGAAATGAGATGCGATATCGCATTATAAGCAGCATTAGAACTCTATTGCTTGGATGCGCAGACATCTGGAAACGCTATTTCCTAGCAAGGAAGTGTGGTATTTGCAATCTCTGGAAGTGTAGTCGACGTATACATAATACTTCGCAATGAATATTATAACTTATCTTGAAACCCAGAAATGAGATGCGATATCGCGTTTTAAGAACCATTTGAACTCTATTTCTTCGATTCGTAGACATATGGAAACGCTATCTCTTAGAAAGGAAGTGTGTCATTTACATTCCATTGAAGTGCAGACGAGGTATACACAACATTTGGCAATGGATATTGTAGCTTATCGTGAAACATAGAAATGAGATGCGATATTGCGTTTTAGAAGCATTAGAACTCTAATGCTTCGATACGTAAACAATCGGATACGTATTTCTTGGCAAGGAAGTGTGGCATTTACATTCTTTTGAGGTGTAGACGAGGTATACATAACACTTCGCATTGAATATTATATTTTATCATGAAACATATAGTTTAGATGCGATATCGCGTTTCAAGAAGCATTAGAAATCTATTGTTTCGACACGTAGTCATCTGGAAACGCTATTTCCTAGCAAGGAAGTGACACATTTACATCCTTTGAAGAGAATACGAGGAATACATGACACTTCGCAATGAATATTATATCTTATCATGAAACATGGAAGTGAGATGCGATATCGCGTTTTAAGGAGCAGTAGAACTCTATTGCTACGATACGTAGACATATGCAAACGCTATTTCCTAGCATGTATGTGTCGCATTTACATTCTTTTGGAGTGAATACGAAGTATACATGACATTTCGCAATGAATATTATATCTCATCATGAAACATAGAAATGAGATGCGATATCCCGTCTTAAAAAGCATGAGAACTCTAATGCTGCGATACGCTGCCATCTGCAAACGCTATTTCCCAGCAAGGAAGTGTCACATTTACATTCATTTGAAGTGTAGACGAGGGATACATAACACTCCACAATGAATATTATATCTTATCATGAAATATAGGAATGAAGTGGTATATCGCGTTTTGAGAAGCATTAGAACCCTATTGCTAATATACGTAGACATCTGCAAACTCTATTTCCTAGCAGGGAAATGTTGCACTTACATTCCATTGAAGTGAATACGAGGTATACATAACATTACACAATGAATATTATATCCTATCACGAAACATAGAAATGAAATGCGACATCTCGTTTTAAGAAGCATTAGACCTCTAATGCTACGATACGTAGACACATGGAAACGCTATTTCCTAGCATGTAAGTGTCGCATTTACATTCTTTAAAAGTGATTACGAGATATATATGACACTTCGCAATGAATATTATATCTTATCATGAAACATAGAAATGACATGCGACATCTCGTTTTAAGTAGCATTAGAACTCTATTGCTACGATACGTAGACATCTGCAAATGTTATTTCCTAGCAAGGAAGTGTCGCATTTACATTCTTTTGAAGTGAATACGAGGTATACATGACACTTCGCAATCAATATTATATCTTATCATGAAACATAGAAGTGAGATGCGATATCCCATTTTAAGAAGCATTAGAACTCTATTGCTACGATGCGTAGACTTCTGCAAATGTTATTCCCTAGCAAGGAAGTGTCGCATTTACATTGTTTTGAAGTGAATACGAGGTATACATAACAGTCCACAATGAATATTATGTCTTATCAAGAAACATAGAAATGAAATGCGACATCTCGTTTTAAGAAGCATTAGAACGCTATTGCTACGATACGTAGACATCTGCAAACGCTATATCCTAGCATGGAAGTGTCGCATTTACATTCTTTCGAAGTGAATACGGGGTATACATGACACTTCGCAATGAATATTATATCTTATCATGAAACATAGAAGTGAGATGCGATATCGCATTTTAAGAAGCATTAGAACGCTATTGCTACGATACGTAGACATCTGCAAACGCTATTTCCTAGCATGCAGGTGTCGCATTTACATTCTTTTGAAGTGAATACGAGGTATACATGACACTTCGCAATGAATATTATATCTCATCTCGAAACATAGAAGTGAGATGCGATATCGAGATTTAAGAAGCGCCAGAACTCTATTGCTAATATACGTAGACATCTGCAAACTTTATTTCCTACCAAGGAAATGTCGCACTTACATTCCATTGAAGTGAATACGAGGTATACATAACATTACACAATGAATATAATATCTTATTACGAAACATAGAAATGAAATACGACATCTCGTTTTAAGTAGCATTAGTACTCTATTGCTGTGATACGTAGACATCTGCAAACGCTATTTCCTAGCATGGAAGTGTCGCATTTACATTCTTTTGAAGTGAATATGAGGTATACATGACGCTTCGCAATGAATATTATATCTTATCATGAAACATAGAAGTGAGATGCGATATCGCGTTTTAAGAAGCATTAGAATTCTATTGCTACGATACATAGACATTTGCAAACGCAATTTTCTAGCATGGAAGTGTCTAATTTACATTCTTTTGAAGTGAATACGAGGTATACATAACACTCTACAATAAATATTATATCTTATCTCCAAACCTATAAATGAAATGCGTTATCGCGATTTAAAAAGCATTGGATCTCCATTGCTTCGATACGGAGACATCTGCAAACGCTATTTCCTAGCATGAAGTGTCGCATTTACATTCTTTTGAAGTGAATACGATGTATACGTAACACTCCATAATGAATATTATATCTTATCACGAAACATAGAAATGAAATGCGACATCTCGTTTTAAGTAGCATTAGTACTCTATTGCTGTGATACGTAGACATCTGCAAACGCTATTTTCTAGCATGGAAGTTTCGCATTTACATTCTTTTGAAGTGAATACGAGATATACATTACACTTCGCAATGAATATTATATCTTATCATGAAACATAGGAATGAGTTGCGATATCGCGTTTTGAGAAGCATTAGAGCTCTATTCCTACGATACGTACACATCTGCAAACGCTATTTCCTAGCATGGAAGTGTCACACTTACATTCTTTTGAAGTGAATACGAGGTATACATGACACTTCGCAATGAGTATTATATCTTATCTCGAAACATAGAAGTGAGATGCGTTATCGCGATTTAAGAATCGCTGGAACTCCATTGCTTCGATACGGTGACATCTGCAAACGCTATTTCCTAGCATGAAGTGTCGCATTTACATTTTTTTGAAGTGAATACGAGGTATACATAACACTCCATAATGAATATTATATCTTATCACGAAACATAGAAATGAAATGCGACATCTCGTTTTAAGTAGCATTAGTACTCTATTGCTGCGATACATAGACATTTGCAAACGCTAGTTCCTAGCATGGAAATGCCGCATTTACATTCTTTTGAAATAAATACGAGGTATACATGACACTTCGCAATGAATATTATATCTTATCTCGAAACGTAGAAGTGAGATACGATATCGCGATTTAAGAAGCACTAGAATTCTATTGCTACGATGCGTAGACATCTGCAAATGTTATTTCCTAGCAAGGAAGTGTCGCATTTACATTCTTCTGAAGTGATTAGGAGATATACATGACACATCGCAATGAATACTATACCCTATCATGAAACATAGGAATGAGTTGCGATATCGCGTTTTGACAAGCATTAGAACACTATTGCATCGATACGTAGGCATCTGCAAGCGCAACTTCCTAGCAGGGAAGTGCAGCTTTTACATTCTTCTGAAGTGAATACGAGATATACATAACATTCCACAATGAATATTACATCTTATTACGAAACATAGAAATGAAATACGACTTCTCGTTTTAAGAAGCATTAGAACGCTATTGCTACGATACGTAGACATCTGCAAATGCTATTTCCTAGCATGGAAGTGTCTCATTTACATTCTTTTGAAGTGAATACGAGATATACATGACACTTCGCAATGAATATTGTATCTTATCATGAAACATAGGAACGAGTTGCGATGTCCCGTTTTGAGATGAATTAGAACTCTATTGCTACGATACGTAGACATCTGCAAACGCTATTTGCTAGCAGGGAGGAGTCGCATTTCCATGCTTGTGATGTGAGTACGATGTATACATGACACTTCGCAATGAATATTATATCTTGTCATGAAACATAGAAGTGAGATGCGATATCGCGATTTGAGAAGCGCCAGAACTCTATTGCTACGATGCGTAGACATCTGCAAATGCTATTTCCTAGCAAGAAAGTGTCGCATTGACATAGTTTTGAAGTGAATACGAGGTATACATAACACTCCACAACGAATATTATATCTTATCACGGAACATAGAAATGAAATGCGACATCTCGTTTTAAGAAGCATTAGAACTCTATTGCTACGATACGTAGACATCTGCAAACGCTATTTCCTAGCATGTAAGTGTCGTATTTACATTCTTTTGTAGTGAATATGAGGTATACATGACGCTTCGCAATGAATATTATATCTTATCATGAAACATAGAAGTGAGATGCGATATCGCGTTTTAAGAAGCATTAGATCTCTATTGCTACGATACATAGACATTTGCAAACGCAATTTCCTAGCATGGAAGTGTCACATTTACATTCTTTTGAAGTGAATACGAGGTATACATGACACTTCGCAATGAGTATTATATCTTATCCCGAAGCATAGAAGTGAGATGCGTTATCGCGATTTAAGAATCGCTGGAACTCCATTGCTTCGACACGTAGTCATCTGGAAACGCTAATTCCTAGCAAGGAAGTGTCGCATTTACATCCTTTTGATGTGAATACGAGGCATACATAACACTTCGCAATGAATATTATATCTGATCATGAAACTTAGAAAGGCGATGCGACATCGCGTTTTGAGAAGCATTAGAACCCTGTTGCTTCGATACGTAGACTTCTGCAAACGCTACTTCCTAGCAAGGAAGTGTCGCAATTACATTCTTTTGAAGTGAATACGAGGTATACACGACACTTCATAATGAATAATATATCTTATCATGAAACATAGAAGTGAGATGCGATATCGCATTTTAGGAAGCACTAGAAGTTTATTGCTACGATACGTAGATATCTGCAAACGCTATTTCCTAGCATGGAAATGCCGCATTTACATTCTTTTGAAGTTAATACGAGGTGTACATGACACTTCGCAATGAATATTATATCTTATCTCGAAACATAAAAGTGTGATGCGATATCGCGATTTAAGAAGCACTAGAACTCTATTGCTACGATGCGTAGACATCTGCAAACGCTATTTCCTAGCTAGGAAGTGTCGCATCTACATTCTTTTGAAGTGAATACGAGTTATACATGACACTTCGCAATGAATATTATATCTTATCATGAAACATAGAAGTGAGATGCGATATCGCGTTTTAGGAAGCATTATAACTCTATTGCTACGTTACGTAGAAATCTGCAAACAATATTTCCCAGCAAGGAAGTGTAGCATTACATTCTTTTGAAGTGAATACGAGGTATACATAACACTCCAAAATGAATATTACATCTTATTATGAAACATAGAAGTGAGATGCGATATCACGTTTTAAGAAGCATTAGAACTTTATTGCTACGATACGTAGACATCTGCAAACGCTATTTCCTAGCATGGAAATGCCGCATTTACATTCTTTTGAGGTTAATACGAGGTATACATGACACTTCGCAATGAACATTATATCTTATCATGAAACATAGAAGTGAGATACGATATCGCGTTTTAAGAAGCATTAGAACCCTATTTCTACGATACGTAGACATCTGCAAACGTTATTTCCTAGCATGGTAGTGTCGCATTTACATTTTTTTGAAGTGAATACGAGGTATACATAATACTCTACAATGAATATTATATCTTATCACGAAACATAGGAATGAAATGCGACATCTCGTTTTAAGTAGCATTAGAACTCTATTGTTACGATACGTAGACATCTGCAAACGCTTATTCCCAGCAAGGAAGTGTCGCATTTACATTCTTTTGAAGTGAATACGAGGTATACATAGCACCCCACAATGAATATTATATCATATCATGAAACATAGAAGTGAGATGCGATATCGCAATTTAAAAAGCATTGGAACTCTGTTGCTTCGATACGGAGACACCTGCAAACGCAATTTCCTAGCAAGGAAGTGTCGCATTTACATTCTTTTGAAGTGAATAAGAGGTATACATGACACTTCGCAATGAATATTACATCTTATCATGAAACATAGGTATGAGATGCGATATCACGTTTTGAGAAGCACTACAACTCTATTGCTACGATACGTAGGCATCTGCAACGCTATTTCCTAGCAGGGAGCAGTCGTATTTACATTCTTTTGAAGTGAATACGAAGTATACATGACACTTCGCAATGATTATCATATATCTTATCATGAAACATAGAAGTGAGGTGCGATATCGCGTTTTAAGAAGCATTTGAACCATACGGCTTCGATGCGGAGACATCTGCAAACGCTATTTCCTAGCAAGCAATAGTCGCATTTACATTCTTTTGAAGTGAATTCGTGGTTTACATGACACTTCGTGGTGAATATTATAACTTATCACGAAACATAGAAATGAGATGCGATATCGCGATCTAAGAAGCATTAGAACCCTATTGCTACGATACGTAGGCATCTGCAAACGCAATGCCCTAGCAGGGAATAGTCGCATTTACATTCTTTTGAAGTGAATACGAGGTATACATGACTCTTCGTAATGAACATTATATCTTATTATGTAACATAGAAAGGAGATGCGATATCGCGATTTAAGAAGCATTAGAACTCTATTTGCTACGATACGTAGGCATCTGCAAACGCTATTTCCTAGCAAGGAATAGTCGCATTTACTTTCTTTTGAAGTTAATACGAGGTATACATGACACTTCGCAATGAATATTATATCTGATCATGAAACTTAGAAAGGCGATGCGACATCGCGTTTTGAGAAGCATTAGAACCTTGTTGCTTCGATACGTAGACTTCTGCAAACGCTACTTCCTAGCAAGGAAGTGTCGCAATTACATTCTTTTGAAGTGAATACGAGGTATACATGACACTTCATAATGAATAATATATCTTATCATGAAACATAGAAGCGAGATGCGATATCGCATTTTAGGAAGCATTAGAAGTTTATTGCTACGATACGTAGACATCTGCAAACGCTATTTCCTAGCATGGAAATGCCGCATTTACATTCTTTTGAAGTTAATACGAGGTGTACATGACACTTCGCAATGAATATTATATCTTATCTCGAAACATAGAAGTGTGATGCGATATCGCGATTTAAGAAGCACTAGAGCTCTATTGCTACGATGCGTAGACATCTGCAAACGCTATTTCCTAGCTAGGAAGTGTCGCATCTACATTCTTTTGAAGTGAATACGAGTTATACATGACACTTCGCAATGAATATCATATCTTATCATGAAACATAGAAGTGAGATGCGATATCGCGTTTTAAGAAGCATTAGAACTCTATTGCCTCGATGCGGAGATATCTGCAAACGCTATTTCCTAGCATGGAAGTTTCGCACTTACATTCTTTTGAAGTGAATACGAGGTATACATGACACTTCGCAATGAATATTATATCATATCATGAAGCATAGAAATGAGATGCGATATCGCGTTTTGAGAAGCATTAGAACACTATTGCTGCGATACGTAGACATCTGCAAACGCTATTTCCTAGTAAAGAAGATTCGCATTTACATTCTTTTGAAGTGAATACGAGGTATACATGACACTTCGCATTGAACATTATATCTTATCATGTGACATAGAATTGAGATGCGATATCGCGTTTTAAGAAGCATTAGAACCCTATGGCCTCGATGCGGAGACATCTGCAAACGCTATTTCCTAGCATGGAAGTGTCGCATTTACATTCTTTTGAAGTGAATACGAGGTATACATGACACTTCGCAATGAATATTATATCTTATCACGAAACGTATAGATGAGATGCGTTATCATGATATAAGTAGCATTAGAACTCTATAGCTACGATACGTAGACATCTGCAAACACTACTTCTTAGCAAGCAGTAGTTGCATTTACATTCTTTTGAAGTGAATACGTGGTATACATGACACTTCGCAATGAATATTATATCTTATCATGAAGCATAGAAATGAGATGCGATATCGCGTTTTGAGAAGCAATAGAACTCTCTTGCTACGATACGTAGACATCTGCAAACGCTATTTCCTAGCAAGCAATAGTCGCATTTACATTCTTTTGAAGTGAATTTGTGGTTTACATGACACTTCGGGGTGAATATTATAACTTATCACGAAACATAGAAATGCGATGCGATATCGCGATATAAGAAGCATTAGAACCCTACTTCTACGATACGTAGGCATCTGCAAACGCTATTTCCTAGCAAGCAATAGCCGCATTTACATTCCTTTGGAGTGAATACGAGGTATACATGACACTTCGCAATGAATATTATATCTTATCACGAAACGTATAGATGAGATGTGTTATCGCGTTTTAAGAAGCATTAGAACCCTATTGCCTCGACGCGCAGATATCTGCAAACGCTATTTCCTTGCATGGAAGTGTCGCATTTACATTCTTTTGAAGTCAATTCGAGGTACACATGTCACTTCGGAATGAATATTATAGCTTATCACGAAACATAGAAATGAGATGCGATATCGCGATCTAAGAAGCATTAGAACTCTATTGCTACGATACGTAGGCATCTGCAAACGCTATTTCCTAGCAAGGAAGATTCGTATTTACAATCTTTTGAAGTGAATACGAGGTATACATGACTCTTCGCAAAGAACATTATATCTTATCGTGAAACATAGAAGTGAGATGCGATATCGCGTTTTAAGAGGCATTAGAACTCTATGGCCTCGATGCGGAGACATCTGCAAACGCTACTTCCTAGCCTGGAAGTGTCACATTTACATTCTTTTGAAGTGAATACGAGGTACACATGACACTTCGCAATGAATATTATATCTTATCACGAAACGTATAGATGAGATGCGTTATCGCGATTTAAGTAGCATTAGAACTCTATAGCTACGATACGTAGACATCTGCAAACACTAGTTCTTAGCAAGCTGTAGTCACATTTACATTCTTTTGAAGTGAATTCGTGGTTTACATGACACATCGGGGTGAGTATTATAACTTATCACGAAACATAGAAATGAGATGCGATATCGCGATCTAAGAAGCATTAGAACCCTATTGCTACGATATGTAGGCATCTGCAAACGCAATGCCCTAGCAGGGAATAGTCGCATTTACATTCTTTTGAAGTGAATACGAGGTATACATGACTCTTCGCAATGAACATTATATCTTATTATGTAACATAGAAATGAGATGCGATATCGCGATTTAAGAAGCATTAGAACTCTATTGCTACGATACGTAGGCATCTGCAAACGCTATTTCCTATTGAGGAAGATTCGCATTTACATTCTTTTGAAGTGAATACGAGATATACATGACACTTCGCAATGAATATTATATCTTATCACGAAACATATAAATGAGATGCGATATCGCGATTTAAGTAGCATTAGAACTCTATTGCTACGATACGTAGACATCTGCAAACTCTATTTCCTAGCAAGCAATAGCCGCATTTACATTCCTTTGGAGTGAATACGAGGTATACATGACACTTCGCAATGTATATTATATCTTATCATGAAACATAGAAGTGAGAATCGATATCGGGTTTTAAGAAGCTTTAGAACTCTATGGCCTCGATGCGGAGACATCTGCAGACGCTATTTCATAGTATGGAAGTTTCGCACTTACATTCTTTTGAATTGAATACGAGATATACATGACACTTCGCAATGAATATTATACCTTATCACGAAACGTATAGATGAGATGCGTTATCGCGATTTAAGTAGCATTAGAAAACTATTGCTACGATACGTAGACATCTGCAAACACTACTTCCCAGCAAGCAGTAGTCGCATTTACATTCTTTTGAAGTGAATGCGAGGTATACATGACACTTCGCAATGAACATTATATCTTATCATGAAGCATAGAAAGGAGATGCGATATCGCGTTTTGAGAAGTATTGGAACTCTAATTCTAAGGATACGTAGACATCTGCATACACTACTTCTTAGCAAGCAGTAGTCGCATTTACATTCTTTTGAAGTGAATACGTGGTATATATGACACTTCGCAATGAATATTATATCTTATCACGAAACATAGAAATGAGATGCGATATCGCGTTTTGAGAAGCAATAGAACTCTCTTGCTACGATACGTAGACATCTGCAAACGCTATTTCCTAGCAAGCAATAGTCGCATTTACATTCTTTTGAAGTGAATTTGTGGTTTACATGACACTTCGGGGTGAATATTATAACTTATCACGAAACATAGAAATGAGATGCGATATCGCGATATAAGAAGCATTAGAACCCTACTTCTACGATACGTAGGCATCTGCAAGCGCAATGCTCTAGCAGGGAATAGTCGCATTTACATTCTTTTGAAGTGAATACGTGGTATATATGACACTTCGCAATGAATATTATATCTTATCATGAAGCATAGAAATGAGATGCGACATCGCGTTTTGAGAAGCAATCGAACTCTATAGCTATGATACGTAGACATCTGCAAACGCTATTTCCTAGCAAGCAATAGTCACATTTACATTCTTTTGATGTGAATACGAGGCATACATAACACTTCGCAATGAATATTATATCTGATCATGGAACTTAGAAAGGCGATGCGACATCGCGTTTTGAGAAGCATTAGAACCTTGTTGCTTCGATACGTAGACTTCTGCAAACGCTACTTCCTAGCAAGGAAGTGTCGCAATTACATTCTTTTGAAGTGAATACGAGGTATACATGACACTTCATAATGAATAATATATCTTATCACGAAACATATAAATGAGATGCGATATCGCGATTTTAGTAGCGTGAGAACTCTATTGCTACGATACGTAGACATCTGCAAACGATATTTCCTAGCAAGCAATAGCCGCATTTACATTCCTTTGGAGTGAATACGAGGTATACATGACACTTCGCAATGAATATTATATCTTATCACGAAACGTATAGATGAGATGGGTTATCGCGTTTTAAGAAGCATTAGAACCCTATTGCCTCGACGCGCAGATATCTGCAAACGCTATTTCCTTGCATGGAAGTGTCGCATTTACATTCTTTTGAAGTGAATTCGAGGTACACATGTCACTTCGCAATGAATATTATATCTTATCACGAAACGTATAGATGAGATGCGTTATCGCGATTTAAGTAGCATTAGAACTCTATAGCTACGATACGTAGACATCTGCAAGCACTAGTTCTTAGCAAGCAGTAGTCACATTTACATTCTTTTGAAGTGAATTCGTGGTTTACATGACACTTCGGGGTGAGTATTATAACTTATCACGAAACATAGAAATGAGATGCGATATCGCGATCTAAGAAGCATTAGAACCCCATTGCTACGATATGTAGGCATGTGCAAACGCAATGCCCTAGCAGGGAATAGTCGCATTTACATTCTTTTGAAGTGAATACGAGGTATACATGACTCTTCGCAATGAACATTATATCTTATTATGTAACATAGAAATGAGATGCGATATCGCGATCTAAGAAGCATTAGAACCGTATTGCTACGATACGTAGGCATCTGCAAACGCAATGCCCTAGCAGGGAATAGTCGCATTTACATTCTTTTGAAGTGAATACGAGGTATACATGACTCTTCGCAATGAACATTATATCTTATTATGTAACATAGAAAGGAGATGCGATATCGCGATTTAAGAAGCATTAGAACTCTATTGCTACGATACGTAGGCATCTGCAAACGCTATTTCCTTGCAAGGAATAGTCGCATTTACTTTCTTTTGAAGTTAATACGAGGTATACATGACACTTCGCAATGAATATTATATCTTATCATGAAACATAGAAGTGAGATGCGATATCGCGTTTTAAGAAGCATTAGAACTCTATTGCCTCGATGCGGAGATATCTGCAAACGCTATTTCCTAGCATGGAAGTTTCGCACTTACATTCTTTTGAAGTGAATACGAGGTATACATGACACTTCGCAATGAATATTATATCATATCATGAAGCATAGAAATGAGATGCGATATCGCGTTTTGAGAAGCATTAGAACTCTATTGCTACGATACGTAGGCATCTGCAAACGCTATTTCCTAGCGAGGAAGATTCGCATTTATATTCTTTTGAAGTGAATACGAGGTATACATGACACTTCGCAATGAATATTATATCTTATCACGAAACATATAAATGAGATGCGATATCGCGATTTTAGTAGCGTGAGAACTCTATTGCTACGATACGTAGACATCTGCAAACGCTATTTCCTAGCAAGCAATAGCCGCATTTACATTCCATTGGAGTGAATACGAGGTATACATGACACTTCGCAATGAATAATATATCTTATCACGAAACGTATAGATGAGATCGGTTATCGCGTTTTAAGAAGCATTAGAACCCTATTGCCTCGACGCGCAGATATCTGCAAACGCTATTTCCTTGCATGGAAGTGTCGCATTTACATTCTTTTGAAGTGAATTCGAGGTACACATGTCACTTCGGAATGAATATTATAGCTTATCACGAAACATAGAAATGAGATGCGATATCGCGATTTAAGTAGCATTAGAACTCTATTGCTACGATACGTAGACATCTGCAAACACTACTTCCCAGCAAGCAGTAGTCGCATTTACATTCTTTTGAAGTGAATGCGAGGTATACATGACACTTCGCAATGAATATTATATCTTATCATGAATCATAGAAAGGAGATGCGATATCGCGTTTTGAGAAGCATTGGAACTCTAATTCTACGGATACGTAGACATCTGCATACACTACTTCTTAGCAAGCAGTAGTCGCATTTACATTCTTTTGAAGTGAATACGTGGTATATATGACACTTCGCAATGAATATTATATCTTATCATGAAGCATAGAAATGAGATGCGACATCGCGTTTTGAGAAGCAATCGAACTCTATAGCTATGATACGTAGACATCTGCAAACGCTATTTCCTAGCAAGCAATAGTCACATTTACATTCTTTTGATGTGAATACGAGGCATACATAACACTTCGCAATGAATATTATATCTGATCATGGAACTTAGAAAGGCGATGCGACATCACGTTTTGGGAAGCATTAGAACCTTGTTGCTTCGATACGTAGACTTCTGCAAACGCTACTTCCTAGCAAGGAAGTGTCGCAATTACATTCTTTTGAAGTGAATACGAGGTATACATGACTCTTCGCAATGAACATTATATCTTATTATGTAACATAGAAAGGAGATGCGATATCGCGATTTAAGAAGCATTAGAACTCTATTGCTACGATACGTAGGCATCTGCAAACGCTATTTCCTAGCAAGGAATAGTCGCATTTACTTTCTTTTGAAGTTAATACGAGGTATACATGACACTTCGCAATGAATATTATATCTTATCATGAAACATAGAAGTGAGATGCGATATCGCGTTTTAAGAAGCATTAGAACTCTATTGCCTCGATGCGGAGATATCTGCAAACGCTATTTCCTAGCATGGAAGTTTCGCACTTACATTCTTTTGAAGTGAATACGAGGTATACATGACACTTCGCAATGAATATTATATCATATCATGAAGCATAGAAATGAGATGCGATATCGCGTTTTGAGAAGCATTAGAACTCTATTGCTACGATAAGTAGACATCTGCAAACGCTATTTCCTAGCAAAGAAGATTCGCATTTACATTCTTTTGAAGTGAATACGAGGTACACATGACACTTCGCAATGAATATTATATCTTATCACGAAACGTATAGATGAGATGCGTTATCATGATTTAAGTAGCATTAGAACTCTATAGCTACGATACGTAGACATCTGCAAACACGACTTCTTAGCAAGCAGTAGTCGCATTTACATTCTTTTGAAGTGAATACGTGGTATATATGACACTTCGCAATGAATATTATATCTTATCATGAAGCATAGAAATGAGATGCGATATCGCGTTTTGAGAAGCAATAGAACTCTCTTGCTACGATACGTAGACATCTGCAAACGCTATTTCCTAGCAAGCAATAGTCGCATTTACATTCTTTTGAAGTGAATTTGTGGTTTACATGACACTTCGGGGTGAATACTATAACTTATCACGAAACATAGAAATGAGATGCGATATCGCGATATAAGAAGCATTAGAACCCTACTTCTACGATACGTAGGCATCTGCAAACGCAATGCCCTAGCAGGGAATAGTCGCATTTACATTCTTTTGAAGTGAATACGAGGTATACATGACTCTTCGCAATGAACATTATATCTTATTGTGTAACATAGAAAAGAGATGCGATATCGCGATTTAAGAAGCATTAGAACTCTATTGCTACGATACATAGGCATCTGCAAACGCTATTTCCTAGCGAGGAAGATTCGCATTTACATTCTTTTGAAGTGAATACGAGGTATACATGACACTTCGCAATGAATATTATATCTTATCACGAAACATATAAATGAGATGCGATATCGCGATTTTAGTAGCGTGAGAACTCTATTGCTACGATACGTAGACATCTGCAAACGCTATTTCCTAGCAAGCAATAGCCGCATTTACATTCCTTTGGAGTGAATACGAGGTATACATGACACTTCGCAATGAATATTATATCTTATCACGAAACGTATAGATGAGATGGGTTATCGCGTTTTAAGAAGCATTAGAACACTATTGCCTCGACGCGCAGATATCTGCAAACGCTATTTCCTTGCATGGAAGTGTCGCATTTACATTCTTTTGAAGTGAATTCGAGGTACACATGTCACTTCGGAATGAATATTATAGCTTATCACGAAACATAGAAATGAGATGCGATATCGCGATCTAAGAAGCATTAGAACTCTATTGCTACGATACGTAGGCATCTGCAAACGCTATTTCCTAGGAAGGAAGATTCGTATTTACAATCTTTTGAAGTGAATACGAGGTATACATGACTCTTCGCAAAGAACATTATATCTTATCGTGAAACATAGAAGTGAGATGCGATATCGCGTTTTAAGAGGCATTAGAACTCTATGGCCTCGATGCGGAGACATCTGCAAACGCTACTTCCTAGCCTGGAAGTGTCACATTTACATTCTTTTGAAGTGAGTACGAGGTACACATGACACTTCGCAATGAATATTATATCTTATCACGAAACGTATAGATGAGATGCGTTATCGCGATTTAAGTAGCATTAGAACTCTATAGCTACGATACGTAGACATCTGCAAACACTAGTTCTTAGCAAGCAGTAGTCACATTTACATTCTTTTGAAGTGAATTCGTGGTTTACATGACACTTCGGGGTGAGTATTATAACTTATCACGAAACATAGAAATGAGATGCGATATCGCGATCTAAGAAGCATTAGAACCCTATTGCTACGATATGTAGGCATCTGCAAACGCAATGCCCTAGCAGGGAATAGTCGCATTTACATTCTTTTGAAGTGAATACGAGGTATACATGACTCTTCGCAATGAACATTATATCTTATTATGTAACATAGAAATGAGATGCGATATCGCGATCTAGGAAGCATTAGAACCGTATTGCTACGATACGTAGGCATCTGCAAACGCAATGCCCTAGCAGGGAATAGTCGCATTTACATTCTTTTGAAGTGAATACGAGGTATACATGACTCTTCGCAATGAACATTATATCTTATTATGTAACATAGAAAGGAGATGCGATATCGCGATTTAAGAAGCATTAGAACTCTATTGCTACGATACGTAGGCATCTGCAAACGCTATTTCCTTGCAAGGAATAGTCGCATTTACTTTCTTTTGAAGTTAATACGAGGTATACATGACACTTCGCAATGAATATTATATCTTATCATGAAACATAGAAGTGAGATGCGATATCGCGTTTTAAGAAGCATTAGAACTCTATTGCCTCGATGCGGAGATATCTGCAAACGCTATTTCCTAGCATGGAAGTTTCGCACTTACATTCTTTTGAAGTGAATACGAGGTATACATGACACTTCGCAATGAATATTATATCATATCATGAAGCATAGAAATGAGATGCGATATCGCGTTTTGAGAAGCATTAGAACTCTATTGCTACGATACGTAGGCATCTGCAAACGCTATTTCCTAGCGAGGAAGATTCGCATTTATATTCTTTTGAAGTGAATACGAGGTATACATGACACTTCGCAATGAATATTATATCTTATCACGAAACATATAAATGAGATGCGATATCGCGATTTTAGTAGCGTGAGAACTCTATTGCTACGATACGTAGACATCTGCAAACGCTATTTCCTAGCAAGCAATAGCCGCATTTACATTCCATTGGAGTGAATACGAGGTATACATGACACTTCGCAATGAATAATACATCTTATCACGAAACGTATAGATGAGATCGGTTATCGCGTTTTAAGAAGCATTAGAACCCTATTGCCTCGACGCGCAGATATCTGCAAACGCTATTTCCTTGCATGGAAGTGTCGCATTTACATTCTTTTGAAGTGAATTCGAGGTACACATGTCACTTCGGAATGAATATTATAGCTTATCACGAAACATAGAAATGAGATGCGATATCGCGATTTAAGTAGCATTAGAACTCTATTGCTACGATACGTAGACATCTGCAAACACTACTTCCCAGCAAGCAGTAGTCGCATTTACATTCTTTTGAAGTGAATTCGTGGTTTACATGACACTTCGGGGTGAGTATTATAACTTATCACGAAACATAGAAATGAGATGCGATATCGCGATCTAAGAAGCATTAGAACCCCATTGCTACGATATGTAGGCATGTGCAAACGCAATGCCCTAGCAGGGAATAGTCGCATTTACATTCTTTTGAAGTGAATACGAGGTATACATGACTCTTCGCAATGAACATTATATCTTATTATGTAACATAGAAAGGAGATGCGATATCGCGATTTAAGAAGCATTAGAACTCTATTGCTACGATACGTAGGCATCTGCAAACGCTATTTCCTTGCAAGGAATAGTCGCATTTACTTTCTTTTGAAGTTAATACGAGGTATACATGACACTTCGCAATGAATATTATATCTTATCATGAAACATAGAAGTGAGATGCGATATCGCGTTTTAAGAAGCATTAGAACTCTATTGCCTCGATGCGGAGATATCTGCAAACGCTATTTCCTAGCATGGAAGTTTCGCACTTACATTCTTTTGAAGTGAATACGAGGTATACATGACACTTCGCAATGAATATTATATCATATCATGAAGCATAGAAATGAGATGCGATATCGCGTTTTGAGAAGCATTAGAACTCTATTGCTACGATACGTAGGCATCTGCAAACGCTATTTCCTAGCGAGGAAGATTCGCATTTATATTCTTTTGAAGTGAATACGAGGTATACATGACACTTCGCAATGAATATTATATCTTATCACGAAACATATAAATGAGATGCGATATCGCGATTTTAGTAGCGTGAGAACTCTATTGCTACGATACGTAGACATCTGCAAACGCTATTTCCTAGCAAGCAATAGCCGCATTTACATTCCATTGGAGTGAATACGAGGTATACATGACACTTCGCAATGAATAATATATCTTATCACGAAACGTATAGATGAGATCGGTTATCGCGTTTTAAGAAGCATTAGAACCCTATTGCCTCGACGCGCAGATATCTGCAAACGCTATTTCCTTGCATGGAAGTGTCGCATTTACATTCTTTTGAAGTGAATTCGAGGTACACATGTCACTTCGGAATGAATATTATAGCTTATCACGAAACATAGAAATGAGATGCGATATCGCGATTTAAGTAGCATTAGAACTCTATTGCTACGATACGTAGACATCTGCAAACACTACTTCCCAGCAAGCAGTAGTCGCATTTACATTCTTTTGAAGTGAATGCGAGGTATACATGACACTTCGCAATGAATATTATATCTTATCATGAATCATAGAAAGGAGATGCGATATCGCGTTTTGAGAAGCATTGGAACTCTAATTCTACGGATACGTAGACATCTGCATACACTACTTCTTAGCAAGCAGTAGTCGCATTTACATTCTTTTGAAGTGAATACGTGGTATATATGACACTTCGCAATGAATATTATATCTTATCATGAAGCATAGAAATGAGATGCGACATCGCGTTTTGAGAAGCAATCGAACTCTATAGCTATGATACGTAGACATCTGCAAACGCTATTTCCTAGCAAGCAATAGTCACATTTACATTCTTTTGATGTGAATACGAGGCATACATAACACTTCGCAATGAATATTATATCTGATCATGGAACTTAGAAAGGCGATGCGACATCACGTTTTGGGAAGCATTAGAACCTTGTTGCTTCGATACGTAGACTTCTGCAAACGCTACTTCCTAGCAAGGAAGTGTCGCAATTACATTCTTTTGAAGTGAATACGAGGTATACATGACTCTTCGCAATGAACATTATATCTTATTATGTAACATAGAAAGGAGATGCGATATCGCGATTTAAGAAGCATTAGAACTCTATTGCTACGATACGTAGGCATCTGCAAACGCTATTTCCTAGCAAGGAATAGTCGCATTTACTTTCTTTTGAAGTTAATACGAGGTATACATGACACTTCGCAATGAATATTATATCTTATCATGAAACATAGAAGTGAGATGCGATATCGCGTTTTAAGAAGCATTAGAACTCTATTGCCTCGATGCGGAGATATCTGCAAACGCTATTTACTAGCATGGAAGTTTCGCACTTACATTCTTTTGAAGTGAATACGAGGTATACATGACACTTCGCAATGAATATTATATCATATCATGAAGCATAGAAATGAGATGCGATATCGCGTTTTGAGAAGCATTAGAACTCTATTGCTACGATAAGTAGACATCTGCAAACGCTATTTCCTAGCAAAGAAGATTCGCATTTACATTCTTTTGAAGTGAATACGAGGTACACATGACACTTCGCAATGAATATTATATCTTATCACGAAACGTATAGATGAGATGCGTTATCATGATTTAAGTAGCATTAGAACTCTATAGCTACGATACGTAGACATCTGCAAACACGACTTCTTAGCAAGCAGTAGTCGCATTTACATTCTTTGAAGTGAATACGTGGTATATATGACACTTCGCAATGAATATTATATCTTATCATGAAGCATAGAAATGAGATGCGATATCGCGTTTTGAGAAGCAATAGAACTCTCTTGCTACGATACGTAGACATCTGCAAACGCTATTTCCTAGCAAGCAATAGTCGCATTTACATTCTTTTGAAGTGAATTTGTGGTTTACATGACACTTCGGGGTGAATACTATAACTTATCACGAAACATAGAAATGAGATGCGATATCGCGATATAAGAAGCATTAGAACCCTACTTCTACGATACGTAGGCATCTGCAAACGCAATGCCCTAGCAGGGAATAGTCGCATTTACATTCTTTTGAAGTGAATACGAGGTATACATGACTCTTCGCAATGAACATTATATCTTATTGTGTAACATAGAAAAGAGATGCGATATCGCGATTTAAGAAGCATTAGAACTCTATTGCTACGATACATAGGCATCTGCAAACGCTATTTCCTAGCGAGGAAGATTCGCATTTACATTCTTTTGAAGTGAATACGAGGTATACATGACACTTCGCAATGAATATTATATCTTATCACGAAACATATAAATGAGATGCGATATCGCGATTTTAGTAGCGTGAGAACTCTATTGCTACGATACGTAGACATCTGCAAACGCTATTTCCTAGCAAGCAATAGCCGCATTTACATTCCTTTGGAGTGAATACGAGGTATACATGACACTTCGCAATGAATATTATATCTTATCACGAAACGTATAGATGAGATGGGTTATCGCGTTTTAAGAAGCATTAGAACACTATTGCCTCGACGCGCAGATATCTGCAAACGCTATTTCCTTGCATGGAAGTGTCGCATTTACATTCTTTTGAAGTGAATTCGAGGTACACATGTCACTTCGGAATGAATATTATAGCTTATCACGAAACATAGAAATGAGATGCGATATCGCGATCTAAGAAGCATTAGAACTCTATTGCTACGATACGTAGGCATCTGCAAACGCTATTTCCTAGGAAGGAAGATTCGTATTTACAATCTTTTGAAGTGAATACGAGGTATACATGACTCTTCGCAAAGAACATTATATCTTATCGTGAAACATAGAAGTGAGATGCGATATCGCGTTTTAAGAGGCATTAGAACTCTATGGCCTCGATGCGGAGACATCTGCAAACGCTACTTCCTAGCCTGGAAGTGTCACATTTACATTCTTTTGAAGTGAGTACGAGGTACACATGACACTTCGCAATGAATATTATATCTTATCACGAAACGTATAGATGAGATGCGTTATCGCGATTTAAGTAGCATTAGAACTCTATAGCTACGATACGTAGACATCTGCAAACACTAGTTCTTAGCAAGCAGTAGTCACATTTACATTCTTTTGAAGTGAATTCGTGGTTTACATGACACTTCGGGGTGAGTATTATAACTTATCACGAAACATAGAAATGAGATGCGATATCGCGATCTAAGAAGCATTAGAACCCTATTGCTACGATATGTAGGCATCTGCAAACGCAATGCCCTAGCAGGGAATAGTCGCATTTACATTCTTTTGAAGTGAATACGAGGTATACATGACTCTTCGCAATGAACATTATATCTTATTATGTAACATAGAAATGAGATGCGATATCGCGATCTAGGAAGCATTAGAACCGTATTGCTACGATACGTAGGCATCTGCAAACGCAATGCCCTAGCAGGGAATAGTCGCATTTACATTCTTTTGAAGTGAATACGAGGTATACATGACTCTTCGCAATGAACATTATATCTTATTATGTAACATAGAAAGGAGATGCGATATCGCGATTTAAGAAGCATTAGAACTCTATTGCTACGATACGTAGGCATCTGCAAACGCTATTTCCTTGCAAGGAATAGTCGCATTTACTTTCTTTTGAAGTTAATACGAGGTATACATGACACTTCGCAATGAATATTATATCTTATCATGAAACATAGAAGTGAGATGCGATATCGCGTTTTAAGAAGCATTAGAACTCTATTGCCTCGATGCGGAGATATCTGCAAACGCTATTTCCTAGCATGGAAGTTTCGCACTTACATTCTTTTGAAGTGAATACGAGGTATACATGACACTTCGCAATGAATATTATATCATATCATGAAGCATAGAAATGAGATGCGATATCGCGTTTTGAGAAGCATTAGAACTCTATTGCTACGATACGTAGGCATCTGCAAACGCTATTTCCTAGCGAGGAAGATTCGCATTTATATTCTTTTGAAGTGAATACGAGGTATACATGACACTTCGCAATGAATATTATATCTTATCACGAAACATATAAATGAGATGCGATATCGCGATTTTAGTAGCGTGAGAACTCTATTGCTACGATACGTAGACATCTGCAAACGCTATTTCCTAGCAAGCAATAGCCGCATTTACATTCCATTGGAGTGAATACGAGGTATACATGACACTTCGCAATGAATAATACATCTTATCACGAAACGTATAGATGAGATCGGTTATCGCGTTTTAAGAAGCATTAGAACCCTATTGCCTCGACGCGCAGATATCTGCAAACGCTATTTCCTTGCATGGAAGTGTCGCATTTACATTCTTTTGAAGTGAATTCGAGGTACACATGTCACTTCGGAATGAATATTATAGCTTATCACGAAACATAGAAATGAGATGCGATATCGCGATTTAAGTAGCATTAGAACTCTATTGCTACGATACGTAGACATCTGCAAACACTACTTCCCAGCAAGCAGTAGTCGCATTTACATTCTTTTGAAGTGAATGCGAGGTATACATGACACTTCGCAATGAATATTATATCTTATCATGAATCATAGAAAGGAGATGCGATATCGCGTTTTGAGAAGCATTGGAACTCTAATTCTACGGATACGTAGACATCTGCATACACTACTTCTTAGCAAGCAGTAGTCGCATTTACATTCTTTTGAAGTGAATACGTGGTATATATGACACTTCGCAATGAATATTATATCTTATCATGAAGCATAGAAATGAGATGCGACATCGCGTTTTGAGAAGCAATCGAACTCTATAGCTATGATACGTAGACATCTGCAAACGCTATTTCCTAGCAAGCAATAGTCACATTTACATTCTTTTGATGTGAATACGAGGCATACATAACACTTCGCAATGAATATTATATCTGATCATGGAACTTAGAAAGGCGATGCGACATCACGTTTTGGGAAGCATTAGAACCTTGTTGCTTCGATACGTAGACTTCTGCAAACGCTACTTCCTAGCAAGGAAGTGTCGCAATTACATTCTTTTGAAGTGAATACGAGGTATACATGACTCTTCGCAATGAACATTATATCTTATTATGTAACATAGAAAGGAGATGCGATATCGCGATTTTAGAAGCATTAGAACTCTATTGCTACGATACGTAGGCATCTGCAAACGCTATTTCCTAGCAAGGAATAGTCGCATTTACTTTCTTTTGAAGTTAATACGAGGTATACATGACACTTCGCAATGAATATTATATCTTATCATGAAACATAGAAGTGAGATGCGATATCGCGTTTTAAGAAGCATTAGAACTCTATTGCCTCGATGCGGAGATATCTGCAAACGCTATTTCCTAGCATGGAAGTTTCGCACTTACATTCTTTTGAAGTGAATACGAGGTATACATGACACTTCGCAATGAATATTATATCATATCATGAAGCATAGAAATGAGATGCGATATCGCGTTTTGAGAAGCATTAGAACTCTATTGCTACGATAAGTAGACATCTGCAAACGCTATTTCCTAGCAAAGAAGATTCGCATTTACATTCTTTTGAAGTGAATACGAGGTACACATGACACTTCGCAATGAATATTATATCTTATCACGAAACGTATAGATGAGATGCGTTATCATGATTTAAGTAGCATTAGAACTCTATAGCTACGATACGTAGACATCTGCAAACACGACTTCTTAGCAAGCAGTAGTCGCATTTACATTCTTTTGAAGTGAATACGTGGTATATATGACACTTCGCAATGAATATTATATCTTATCATGAAGCATAGAAATGAGATGCGATATCGCGTTTTGAGAAGCAATAGAACTCTCTTGCTACGATACGTAGACATCTGCAAACGCTATTTCCTAGCAAGCAATAGTCGCATTTACATTCTTTTGAAGTGAATTTGTGGTTTACATGACACTTCGGGGTGAATACTATAACTTATCACGAAACATAGAAATGAGATGCGATATCGCGATATAAGAAGCATTAGAACCCTACTTCTACGATACGTAGGCATCTGCAAACGCAATGCCCTAGCAGGGAATAGTCGCATTTACATTCTTTTGAAGTGAATACGAGGTATACATGACTCTTCGCAATGAACATTATATCTTATTGTGTAACATAGAAAAGAGATGCGATATCGCGATTTAAGAAGCATTAGAACTCTATTGCTACGATACGTAGGCATCTGCAAACGCTATTTCCTAGCGAGGAAGATTCGCATTTACATTCTTTTGAAGTGAATACGAGGTATACATGACACTTCGCAATGAATATTATATCTTATCACGAAACATATAAATGAGATGCGATATCGCGATTTTAGTAGCGTGAGAACTCTATTGCTACGATACGTAGACATCTGCAAACGCTATTTCCTAGCAAGCAATAGCCGCATTTACATTCCTTTGGAGTGAATACGAGGTATACATGACACTTCGCAATGAATATTATATCTTATCACGAAACGTATAGATGAGATGGGTTATCGCGTTTTAAGAAGCATTAGAACACTATTGCCTCGACGCGCAGATATCTGCAAACGCTATTTCCTTGCATGGAAGTGTCGCATTTATATTCTTTTGAAGTGAATTCGAGGTACACATGTCACTTCGGAATGAATATTATAGCTTATCACGAAACATAGAAATGAGATGCGATATCGCGATCTAAGAAGCATTAGAACTCTATTGCTACGATACGTAGGCATCTGCAAACGCTATTTCCTAGGAAGGAAGGTTCGTATTTACAATCTTTTGAAGTGAATACGAGGTATACATGACTCTTCGCAAAGAACATTATATCTTATCGTGAAACATAGAAGTGAGATGCGATATCGCGTTTTAAGAGGCATTAGAACTCTATGGCCTCGATGCGGAGACATCTGCAAACGCTACTTCCTAGCCTGGAAGTGTCACATTTACATTCTTTTGAAGTGAGTACGAGGTACACATGACACTTCGCAATGAATATTATATCTTATCACGAAACGTATAGATGAGATGCGTTATCGCGATTTAAGTAGCATTAGAACTCTATAGCTACGATACGTAGACATCTGCAAACACTAGTTCTTAGCAAGCAGTAGTCACATTTACATTCTTTTGAAGTGAATTCGTGGTTTACATGACACTTCGGGGTGAGTATTATAACTTATCACGAAACATAGAAATGAGATGCGATATCGCGATCTAAGAAGCATTAGAACCCTATTGCTACGATATGTAGGCATCTGCAAACGCAATGCCCTAGCAGGGAATAGTCGCATTTACATTCTTTTGAAGTGAATACGAGGTATACATGACTCTTCGCAATGAACATTATATCTTATTATGTAACATAGAAATGAGATGCGATATCGCGATCTAAGAAGCATTAGAACCGTATTGCTACGATACGTAGGCATCTGCAAACGCAATGCCCTAGCAGGGAATAGTCGCATTTACATTCTTTTGAAGTGAATACGAGGTATACATGACTCTTCGCAATGAACATTATATCTTATTATGTAACATAGAAAGGAGATGCGATATCGCGATTTAAGAAGCATTATAACTCTATTGCTACGATACGTAGGCATCTGCAAACGCTATTTCCTAGCAAGGAATAGTCGCATTTACTTTCTTTTGAAGTTAATACGAGGTATACATGACACTTCGCAATGAATATTATATCTTATCATGAAACATAGAAGTGAGATGCGATATCGCGTTTTAAGAAGCATTAGAACTCTATTGCCTCGATGCGGAGATATCTGCAAACGCTATTTCCTAGCATGGAAGTTTCGCACTTACATTCTTTTGAAGTGAATACGAGGTATACATGACACTTCGCAATGAATATTATATCATATCATGAAGCATAGAAATGAGATGCGATATCGCGTTTTGAGAAGCATTAGAACTCTATTGCTACGATACGTAGACATCTGCAAACGCTATTTCCTAGTAAAGAAGATTCGCATTTACATTCTTTTGAAGTGAATACGGGGTATACATGACACTTCGCATTGAACATTATATCTTATCATGTGACATAGAATTGAGATGCGATATCGCGTTTTAAGAAGCATTAGAACTCTATGGCCTCGATGCGGAGACATCTGCAAACGCTATTTCCTAGCATGGAAGTGTCGCATTTACATTCTTTTGAAGTGAATACGAGGTACACATGACACTTCGCAATGAATATTATATCTTATCACGAAACGTATAGATGAGATGCGTTATCATGATTTAAGTAGCATTAGAACTCTATAGCTACGATACGTAGACATCTGCAAACACTACTTCTTAGCAAGCAGTAGTCGCATTTACATTCTTTTGAAGTGAATACGAGGTATACATGACACTTCGCAATGAATATTATATCTTATCACGAAACATATAAATGAGATGCGATATCGCGATTTAAGTAGCATTAGAACTCTATTGCTACGATACGTAGACATCTGCAAACTCTATTTCCTAGCAAGCAATAGCCGCATTTACATTCCTTTGGAGTGAATACGAGGTATACATGACACTTCGCAATGTATATTATATCTTATCATGAAACATAGAAGTGAGAATCGATATCGGGTTTTAAGAAGCTTTAGAACTCTATGGCCTCGATGCGGAGACATCTGCAGACGCTATTTCCTAGTATGGAAGTTTCGCACTTACATTCTTTTGAATTGAATACGAGATATACATGACACTTCGCAATGAATATTATACCTTATCACGAAACGTATAGATGAGATGCGTTATCGCGATTTAAGTAGCATTAGAACTCTATTGCTACGATACGTAGACATCTGCAAACACTACTTCCCAGCAAGCAGTAGTCGCATTTACATTCTTTTGAAGTGAATGCGAGGTATACATGACACTTCGCAATGAATATTATATCTTATCATGAAGCATAGAAAGGAGATGCGATATCGCGTTTTGAGAAGCATTGGAACTCTAATTCTACGGATACGTAGACATCTGCATACACTACCTCTTAGCAAGCAGTAGTCGCATTTACATTCTTTTGAAGTGAATACGTGGTATATATGACACTTCGCAATGAATATTATATCTTATCATGAAGCATAGAAATGAGATGCGATATCGCGATTTAAGTAGCATTAGAACTCTATTGCTACGATACGTAGACATCTGCAAACTCTATTTCCTAGCAAGCAATAGCCGCATTTACATTCCTTTGGAGTGAATACGAGGTATACATGACACTTCGCAATGTATATTATATCTTATCATGAAACATAGAAGTGAGAATCGATATCGGGTTTTAAGAAGCTTTAGAACTCTATGGCCTCGATGCGTAGACATCTGCAGACGCTATTTCCTAGTATGGAAGTTTCGCACTTACATTCTTTTGAATTGAATACGAGATATACATGACACTTCGCAATGAATATTATACCTTATCACGAAACGTATAGATGAGATGCGTTATCGCGATTTAAGTAGCATTAGAACTCTATTGCTACGATACGTAGACATCTGCAAACACTACTTCCCAGCGAGCAGTAGTCGCATTTACATTCTTTTGAAGTGAATGCGAGGTATACATGACACTTCGCAATGATTATTATATCTTATCGTGAAGCATAGAAAGGAGATGCGATATCGCGTTTTGAGAAGCATTGGAACTCTAATTCTACGGATACGTAGACATCTGCAAACACTACTTCCCAGCGAGCAGTAGTCGCATTTACATTCCTTTGGAGTGAATACGAGGTATACATGACACTTCGCAATGAATATTATATCTTATCACGAAACGTATAGATGAGATGGGTTATCGCGTTTTAAGAAGCATTAGAACCCTATTGCCTCGACGCGCAGATATCTGCAAACGCTATTTCCTTGCATGGAAGTGTCGCATTTACATTCTTTTGAAGTGAATTCGAGGTACACATGTCACTTCGGAATGAATATTATAGCTTATCACGAAACATAGAAATGAGATGCGATATCGCGATCTAAGAAGCATTAGAACTCTATTGCTACGATACGTAGGCATCTGCAAACGCTATTACCTAGCAAGGAAGATTCGTATTTACAATCTTTTGAAGTGAATACGAGGTATACATGACTCTTCGCAAAGAACATTATATCTTATCGTGAAACATAGAAGTGAGATGCGATATCGCGTTTTAAGAGGCATTAGAACTCTATGGCCTCGATGCGGAGACATCTGCAAACGCTACTTCCTAGCCTGGAAGTGTCACATTTACATTCTTTTGAAGTGAATACGAGGTACACATGACACTTCGCAATGAATATTATATCTTATCACGAAACGTATAGATGAGATGCGTTATCGCGATTTAAGTAGCATTAGAACTCTATAGCTACGATACGTAGACATCTGCAAACACTAGTTCTTAGCAAGCAGTAGTCACATTTACATTCTTTTGAAGTGAATTCGTGGTTTACATGACACTTCGGGGTGAGTATTATAACTTATCACGTAACATAGAAATGAGATGCGATATCGCGATCTAAGAAGCATTAGAACTCTATTGCTACGATACGTAGGCATCTGCAAACGCTATTTCCTAGCAAGGAAGATTCGTATTTACAATCTTTTGAAGTGAATACGAGGTATACATGACTCTTCGCAAAGAACATTATATCTTATCGTGAAACATAGAAGTGAGATGCGATATCGCGTTTTAAGAGGCATTAGAACTCTATGGCCTCGATGCGGAGACATCTGCAAACGCTACTTCCTAGCCTGGAAGTGTCACATTTACATTCTTTTGAAGTGAATACGAGGTACACATGACACTTCGCAATGAATATTATATCTTATCACGCAACGTATAGATGAGATGCGTTATCGCGATTTAAGTAGCATTAGAACTCTATAGCTACGATACGTAGACATCTGCAAGCACTAGTTCTTAGCAAGCAGTAGTCACATTTACATTCTTTTGAAGTGAATTCGTGGTTTACATGACACTTCGGGGTGAGTATTATAACTTATCACGAAACATAGAAATGAGATGCGATATCGCGATCTAAGAAGCATTAGAACCCTATTGCTACGATATGTAGGCATCTGCAAACGCAATGCCCTAGCAGGGAATAGTCGCATTTACATTCTTTTGAAGTGAATACGAGGTATACATGACTCTTCGCAATGAACATTATATCTTATTATGTAACATAGAAATGAGATGCGATATCGCGATCTAAGAAGCATTAGAACCGTATTGCTACGATACGTAGGCATCTGCAAACGCAATGCCCTAGCAGGGAATAGTCGCATTTACATTCTTTTGAAGTGAATACGAGGTATACATGACTCTTCGCAATGAACATTATATCTTATTATGTAACATAGAAAGGAGATGCGATATCGCGATTTAAGAAGCATTAGAACTCTATTGCTACGATACGTAGGCATCTGCAAACGCTATTTCCTAGCAAGGAATAGTCGCATTTACTTTCTTTTGAAGTTAATACGAGGTATACATGACACTTCGCAATGAATATTATATCTTATCATGAAACATAGAAGTGAGATGCGATATCGCGTTTTAAGAAGCATTAGAACTCTATTGCCTCGATGCGGAGATATCTGCAAACGCTATTTCCTAGCATGGAAGTTTCGCACTTACATTCTTTTGAAGTGAATACGAGGTATACATGACACTTCGCAATGAATATTATATCTTATCAGGAAACATAGAAATGAGATGCGATATCGCGTTTTGAGAAGCATTAGAACTCTATTGCTACGATACGTAGACATCTGCAAACGCTATTTCCTAGCAAGCAATAGTCGCACTTACATTCTTTTGGAGTGAATTCGAGGTTTACATGACACTTCGGAATGAATATTGTAACTTATCACGAAACATAGAAATGAGATGCGATATCGCGATCTAAGAAGCATTAGAACTCTATTGCTACGATACGTAGGCATATGCAAAAGCTATGCCCTAGAAAGAAATAGTCGCATTTACATTCTTTTGAGGTGAATACGAGGTATACATGACACTCCGCAATGAATATTATATCTTATCATGAAACATAGAAGTGAGATTCGATATCGCGTTTTAAGAAGCATTAGAACTTCATTGCTACGATACGTAGACATCTGAATACGCTATTTCCTAGCAAGTAATAGTCGCATTTTCATTCTTTTGAAGTGAGTACGAGGTGTACACAACACTTCCAATGAATATTATATCTTATCACGAAACATATAAATGAGATGCGATATCGCGATTTAAGTAGCATTAGAACTCTATTGCTACGATACGTAGACATCTGAAAACGCCATTTCCTAGCAAGGAAGTGTCGCATTTACATTCGTTTGGAGAGAATACGAGGTATACATTACACTTCGCAATGAATATTATATCTTATCATGAAACATAGAAGAGAGATGCTATATCGCGTTTTAAGAAGCATTAGAACTCTATGGCCTCGATGCGGACACATCTGCAGACGCTATTTCCTAGCTTCGAAGTGTCGCATTTACATTCTTTTGAAGTGAATACGAGGTGTACATGGCACTCCGCAATGAATATTATATCTTATCACAAAACGTAGAAATGAGTTGCGATATCGCGATTTAAGTAGCATTAGAACTCTATTGCTACGATACGTGGACATCTGAATACGCCATTTCCTAGCAAGGAAGTGTCGCATTTACATTCGTTTGGAGTGAATGCGAGGTATACATGACACTTCGCAATGAATATTATATCATACCATGAAACATAGAAGAGAGATGCGATATCGCGTTTCAAGAAGCACTAGAACTCCATGGCCTCGATGCGGAGACATCTGCAAACGCTATTTCCTAGCAAGCAATAGTCGCATTTACATTCTTTTGAAGTGAATACGAGGTATTCATGACACTTCGCAATGAATATTATATCTTATCACGAAACATAGAAATGAGATGCGATATCGCAATTTAAGTAGCATTAGAACTCTATTGCTACGATACGTAGACATCTGAATACGCTATTTCCTAGCAAGGAAGTGTCGCATTTACATTCGTTTGGATTGAATAAGAGGTATACATGACAATTCGCAATGAATATTATATCTTATCATGAAACATAGAAGTGAGATGCGATATCGCGTTTTAAGAAGCATTAGAACTCTATTGCCGCGATGCATAGACATCTGCAGCCGCTATTTCCTAGCATGGAAGTGTCGCATTTACATTCTTTTGAAGTGAATACGAGGTGTACATGACACTTCGCAATGAATATTATATCTTATAAGGAAACATAGAAATGAGATGCGATATCGCGTTTTGAGAAGCATTAGAACTCTATTGCTACGATACGTAGACATCTGCAAACGCTATTTCCGAGCAAGGAAGATTCGCATTTACATTCTTTTGAAGCGAATACGAGGTGTACATGACACTTCGCAATGAATATTATATTTTATAATGAATCATCGAAACGAGATGCGCTATCGCAATCTAAGAAGCATTAGAACTCTATTGCCTCGACGCATAGACATCTGCAGACTCTTTTTCCTAGCATGAAAGTGTCGCATTTTCATTCTTTTGTAGTGAATGCGAGGTATACATGACACTTCGCAATGAATATTATATCTTATCATGAAACATAGAAGAGAGATGCGATATCGCGTTCTAAGAAGCATTAGAACACTATGGCATCGATGCGGAGACATCAGCAAACGCTATTTCCTAGCATGGAAGTGTCGCACTTACATTCTTTTGAAGTGAATACGAGACATACATGACACTTCGCGATGAATATTATATCTTATCACGAAACATATAAATGAGATGCGATATCGCGATTTAAGTAGCATTAGAACTATATTGCTACGATACGTAGACATCTGAATACGCTATTTCCTAGCAAGGAAGTGTCGCGTTTACATTCTTTTGAAGTGAATACGAGGTGTACATGACACTTCGCAATGAATATTATATCTTATCACGAAACATAAAAATGAGATGCTATATCGCGATTTAAGTAGCATCAGAACGCTATTGCTACGATACGTACGGATCTGCAAACGCTATTTCCTAGCAAGCAGTAGTCGCATTTACATTCTTTTGCAGTGAATACGAGGTATACATGACACTTCGCAATGAATATTATATCTTATCATGAAGCATAAAAATGAGATGCGATATCGCGTTTTGAGAAGCATTAGAACTCTATTGCTACGATACGTAGACATCTGCAAACGCTATTTCCGAGCGAGGAAGATTCGCATTTTCATTCTTTTGATGTGAATACGAGGTGTACATGACACTTCGCAATGAATATTATATCTTATTATCAAACATAGAAATGAGATGCGATATCGCGGATATAGAAGCGTTAGAACTCTATTGCTACGACCCGTAGACATCTGCAGACGCTTTTTCCTAGCATGGAAGTGTCGCATTTTCATTCTTTTGTAGTGAATGCGAGGTATACATGACACTTCGCCATGAATATTATATCTTATCATGAAACATAGAAGAGAGATGCGATATCGCTTTTCAAGAAGCATTAGAACTCTATGGCCTCGATGCGGAGACATCTGCAAACGCTATTTCCTAGCAAGCAATAGTTGCATTTACATTCTTTTGAAGTGAATACGAGGTGTACATGACACTTCGCAATGAATATTATATCTTATCATGAATCATAGGAGTGAGATGCAATATCGCGTTTTAAGAAGCATTAGAACCTTATTACCTCGACGCGTAGACATCTGCAGACGCTATTTCCTGGCATGGAAGTGTCGCATTTACATTCTTTTGAAGTGAGTACGAGGTATACATGACACTTCGCAATGAATATTAAATCTTATCATGAAGCATAGAAATGAGATGCGATATTGCGTTTTGCGAGGCATTAGAACACTATTGCTACGTGACGTAGACATCAGCAAGCGCTATTTCCTTGCAAGGAAGATTCGCATTTACATTCTTTTGAAGAGAATACGAGGTATACATGACACTTCGCAATGAATATTAAATCTTATCATGAAGCATAGAAATGAGATGCGATATTGCGTTTTGCGAGGCATTAGAACACTATTGCTACGTGACGTAGACATCAGCAAGCGCTATTTCCTTGCAAGGAAGATTCGCATTTACATTCTTTTGAAGAGAATACGAGGTATACATGACACTTCGCAATGAATATTACATCTTATCATGAAACATAGAAGTGAGATGCGATATCACGTTTTAAGAAGCATTAGAACTCTATTGCTACGATACGTAGACATCTGAATACGCAATTTCCTAGCAAGGAAGTGTCGCATTTACATTCTTTTGAAGTGAATACGAGGTATACATGACACTTCGCGATGAACATTATATCTTATCACGAAACATATAAATGAGATGCGATATCGCGTTTTGAGAAGCATTAGAATTCTATTGCTACGATACGTAGACATCTGCAAACGCTATTTCCTAGCAAGCAATAGTCGCACTTACATTCTTTTGAAGTGAATTCGAGGCTTACATGACACTTCGGAATGAATATTATAACTTATCATGAAACATAGAAGAGAGATGCGATATCGCGTTTTAAGAAGCATTAGAACTCTATGGCATCGATGCGGAGACATCAGCAAACGCTATTTCCTAGCATGGAAGTGTTGCACTTACATTCTTTTGAAGTGAATACGAGGTATACATGACACTTCGCGATGAATATTATATCTTATCACGAAGCATAGAATTGAGATGCGATATCGCGTTTTGAGAAGCATTAGAACTCTATTGCTACGATACGTAGACATCTGCAAACGCTATTTCCGAGCAAGGAAGATTCGCATTTACATTCTCTTGAAGTGAATACGAGGTATACATGACACTTCGCAAAGAACATTATTTCTTATCACGAAACATAGAAGAGTGATGCGATATCGTGTTTTATGTAGCATTAGAACTCTAATGCTACGATACGTAGACATCTGAAAACGCCATTTCCTAGCAAGGAAGTGTCGCATTTACATTCGTTTGGAGAGAATACGAGGTATACATTACACTTCGCAATGAATATTATATCTTATCATGAAACATAGAAGAGTGATGCGATATCGCGTTTTAAGAAGCATTAGAACTCTATGGCCTCGATGCGGACACATCTGCAGACGCTATTTCCTAGCATCGAAGTGTCGTATTTACATTCTTTTGATGTGTATACGAGGTACACATGACACTTCGCAATGAATATTATATTTTATAATGAATCATCGACATGAGATGCGCTATCGCAATCTAAGAAGCATTAGAACTCTATTGCCTCGACGCATAGACATTTGCGGACTGTTTTTCCTAGCATGAAAGTGTCGCATTTTCATTCTTTTGTAGTGAATGCGAGGTATACATGACACTTCGCAATGAATATTATATCTTATCATGAAACATAGAAGAGAGATGCGATATCGCGTTCTAAGAAGCATTAGAACACTATGGCATCGATGCGGAGACATCAGCAAACGCTATTTCCTAGCATGGAAGTGTCGCACTTACATTCTTTTGAAGTGAATACGAGACATACATGACACTTCGCGATTAATATTATATCTTATCACGAAACATATAAATGAGATGCGATATCGCGATTTAAGTAGCATTAGGACTATATTGCTACGATACGTAGACATCTGAATACGCTATTTCCTAGCAAGGAAGTGTCGCATTTACATTCTTTTGAAGTGAATACGAGGTGTACATGACACTTCGCAATGAATATTATATATTATCACTAAACATAAAAATGAGATGCTATATCGCGATTTAAGTAGCATTAGAACGCTATTGCTACGATACGTACGGATCTGCAAACGCTATTTCCTAGCAAGCAGTAGTCGCATTTACATTCTTTTGCAGTGAATACGAGGTATACATGACACTTGGCAATGAATATTATATCTTATCAGGAAACATAGAAATGAGATGCGATATCGCGTTTTCAGAAGCATTAGAACTCTATTGCTACGATACGTAGGCATCTGCAAACGCTATGCCCTAGCAAGGAATAGTCGTATTTACATTCTTTTGATGTGTATACGAGGTACACATGACACTTCGCAATGAATATTATATTTTATAATGAATCATCGAAATGAGATGCGCTATCGCAATCTAAGAAGCATTAGAACTCTATTGCCTCGACGCATAGACATCTGCAGACTCTTTTTCCTAGCATGAAAGTGTCGCATTTTCATTCTTTTGTAGTGAATGCGAGGTATACATGACACTTCGCAATGAATATTATATCTTATCATGAAACATAGAAGAGAGATGCGATATCGCGTTCTAAGAAGCATTAGAACACTATGGCATCGATGCGGAGACATCAGCAAACGCTATTTCCTAGCATGGAAGTGTCGCACTTACATTCTTTTGAAGTGAATACGAGACATACATGACACTTCGCGATTAATATTATATCTTATCACGAAACATATAAATGAGATGCGATATCGCGATTTAAGTAGCATTAGAACTATATTGCTACGATACGTAGACATCTGAATACGCTATTTCCTAGCAAGGAAGTGTCGCATTTACATTCTTTTGAAGTGAATACGAGGTGTACATGACACTTCGCAATGAATATTATATCTTATCATGAAACATAGAAGTGAGATGCGATATCGCGTTTTAAGAAGCATTAGAACTCTATTGCCGCGATGCATAGACATCTGCAGACGCTATTTCCTAGCATGGAAGTGTCGCATTTACATTCATTTGATGTGAATACGAGGTGTACATAACACTTCGCAATGAATATTATATCTTATCAGGAAACATAGAAATGAGATGCGATATCGCGTTTTGAGAAGCATTAGAACTCTATTGCTACAATACGTAGACATCTGCAAACGCTATTTCCTAGCAAGCAATAGTCGCACTTACATTCTTTTGGAGTGAATTCGAGGTTTACATGACACTTCGGAATGAATATTGTAACTTATCACGAAACATAGAAATGAGATGCGATATCGCGATCTAAGAAGCATTAGAACTCTATTGCTACGATACGTAGGCATATGCAAAAGCTATGCCCTAGAAAGAAATAGTCGCATTTACATTCTTTTGAGGTGAATACGAGGTATACATGACACTCCGCAATGAATATTATATCTTATCATGAAACATAGAAGTGAGATTCGATATCGCGTTTTAAGAAGCATTAGAACTTCATTGCTACGATACATAGACATCTGAATACGCTATTTCCTAGCAAGGAGTAGTCGCATTTACATTCTTTTGAAGTGAATACGAGGTATACATGACACTTCGCAATGAATATTGTATCTTATCACGAAACATACAATTGAGATGGAATATCGCGATTTAAGTAACATTAGAACTCTATTGCTACGATACGTAGACATCTGAATACGCTATTTCCTAGCAAGTAATAGTCGCATTTTCATTCTTTTGAAGTGAATACGAGGTGTACACAACACTTCCAATGAATATTATATCTTATCACGAAATATATAAATGAGATGCGATATCGCGATTTAAGTAGCATTAGAACTCTATTGCTACGATACGTAGACATCTGAAAACGCCATTTCCTAGCAAGGAAGTGTCGCATTTACATTCGTTTGGAGAGAATACGAGGTATACATTACACTTCGCAATGAATATTATATCTTATCATGAAACATAGAAGAGAGATGCTATATCGCGTTTTAAGAAGCATTAGAACTCTATGGCCTCGATGCGGAGACATCTGCAAACGCTATTTCCTAGCAAGCAATAGTCGCATTTACATTCTTTTGAAGTGAATACGAGGTATTCATGACACTTCGCAATGAATATTATATCTTATCACGAAACATAGAAATGAGATGCGATATCGCAATTTAAGTAGCATTAGAACTCTATTGCTACGATACGTAGACATCTGAATACGCTATTACCTAGCAAGGAAGTGTCGCATTTACATTCGTTTGGATTGAATAAGAGGTATACATGACACTTCGCAATGAATATTATATCTTATCATGAAACATAGAAGTGAGATGCGATATCGCGTTTTAAGAAGCATTAGAACTCTATTGCCGCGATGCATAGACATCTGCAGCCGCTATTTCCTAGCATGGAAGTGTCGCATTTACATTCTTTTGAAGTGAATACGAGGTGTACATGACACTTCGCAATGAATATTATATCTTATAAGGAAACATAGAAATGAGATGCGATATCGCGTTTTGAGAAGCATTAGAACTCTATTGCTACGTTACGTAGACATCTGCAAACGCTATTTCCTAGCAAGCAATAGTCGCACTTACATTCTTTTGAAGTGAATTCGAGGTTTACATGACACTTCGGAATGAATATTATAACTTATCATGAAACATAGAAGAGAGATGCGATATCGCGTTTTAAGAAGCACTAGAACTCTCTGGCATCGATGCGGAGACATCAGCAAACGCTATTTCCTAGCATGGAAGTGTGGCACTTACATTCTTTTGAAGTGAATACGAGGTATACATGACACTTCGCAATGAATATTATATCTTATCATGAAACGTAGAAGAGAGTTGCGATATCGCGTTTTAAGAAGCATTAGAACTCTATGGCCTCGATGCGGACACATCTGCAGACGCTATTTCGTAGCCTCGAAGTTTCGCATTTACATTCTTTTGAAGTGAATACGAGGTGTACATGACACTTCGCAATGAACATTATATCTTATCACGAAACGTAGAAATGAGTTGGGATATCGCGATTTAAGTAGCATTACAACTCTATTGCTACGATACGTGGACATCTGAATACGCCATTTCCTGGCGAGGAAGTGTCGCATTTACATTCGTTTGGAGTGAATGCGAGGTATACATGACACTTCGCAATGAATATTATATCTTATCAGGAAACATAGAAATGCGATGCGATATCGCGTTTTCAGAAGCATTAGAACTCCATGGCCTCGATGCGGAGACATCTGGAAACGCTATTTCCTAGCAAGCAATAGTCGCATTTACTTTCTTTTGAAGTGAATACGAGGTGTACATGACACTTCGGAATGAATATTATAACTTATCGCGAAACATAGAAATGAGATGCGATATCGCGATCTAAGAAGCATTAGAACTCTATTGCCTCGACGCATAGACATCTGCAGACTCTTTTTCCTAGCATGAAAGTGTCGCATTTTCATTCTTTTGTAGTGAATGCGAGGTATACATGACACTTCGCAATGAATATTATATCTTATCATGAAGCATAAAAATGAGATGCGATATCGCGTTTTGAGAAGCATTAGAACTCTATTGCTACGATACGTAGACATCTGCAAACGCTATTTCCGAGCAAGGAAGATTCGCATTTACATTCTTTTGAAGTGAATACGAGGTGTACATGACACTTCGCAATGAATATTATATCTTATCAGGAAACACAGAAATGAGATGCGATATCGCGTTTTCAGAAGCATTAGAACTCTATTGCTACGATACGTAGGCATCTGCAAACGCTATGCCCTAGCAAGGAATAGTCGTATTTACATTCTTTTGATGTGTATACGAGGTACACATGACACTTCGCAATGAATATTATATTTTATAATGAATCATCGAAATGAGATGCGCTATCGCAATCTAAGAAGCATTAGAACTCTATTGCCTCGACGCATAGACATCTGCAGACTCTTTTTCCTAGCATGAAAGTGTCGCATTTTCATTCTTTTGTAGTGAATGCGAGGTATACATGACACTTCGCAATGAATATTATATCTTATCATGAAACATAGAAGAGAGATGCGATATCGCGTTCTAAGAAGCATTAGAACACTATGGCATCGATGCGGAGACATCAGCAAACGCTATTTCCTAGCATGGAAGTGTCGCACTTACATTCTTTTGAAGTGAATACGAGACATACATGACACTTCGCGATTAATATTATATCTTATCACGAAACATATTAATGAGATGCGATATCGCGATTTAAGTAGCATTAGGACTATATTGCTACGATACGTAGACATCTGAATACGCTATTTCCTAGCAAGGAAGTGTCGCATTTACATTCTTTTGAAGTGAATACGAGGTGTACATGACACTTCGCAATGAATATTATATCTTATCACGAAACATAAAAATGAGATGCTGTATCGCGATTTAAGTAGCATTAGAACGCTATTGCTACGATACGTACGGATCTGCAAACGCTATTTCCTAGCAAGCAGTAGTCGCATTTACATTCTTTTGCAGTGAATACGATGTATACATGACACTTGGCAATGAATATTATATCTTATCATGAAGCATAAAAATGAGATGCGATATCGCGTTTTGAGAAGCATTAGAACTCTATTGCTACGATACGTAGACATCTGCAAACGCTATTTCCGAGCAAGGAAGATTCGCATTTACATTCTTTTGAAGTGAATACGAGGTGTACATGACACTTCGCAATGAATATTATATCTTATCAGGAAACATAGAAATGAGATGCGATATCGCGTTTTCAGAAGCATTAGAACTCTATTGCTACGATACGTAGGCATCTGCAAACGCTATGCCCTAGCAAGGAATAGTCGTATTTACATTCTTTTGATGTGTATACGAGGTACACATGACACTTCGCAATGAATATTATATTTTATAATGAATCATCGAAATGAGATGCGCTATCGCAATCTAAGAAGCATTAGAACTCTATTGCCTCGACGCATAGACATCTGCAGACTCTTTTTCCTAGCATGAAAGTGTCGCATTTTCATTCTTTTGTAGTGAATGCGAGGTATACATGACACTTCGCAATGAATATTATATCTTATCATGAAACATAGAAGAGAGATGCGATATCGCGTTCTAAGAAGCATTAGAACACTATGGCATCGATGCGGAGACATCAGCAAACGCTATTTCCTAGCATGGAAGTGTCGCACTTACATTCTTTTGAAGTGAATACGAGACATACATGACACTTCGCGATTAATATTATATCTTATCACGAAACATATAAATGAGATGCGATATCGCGATTTAAGTAGCATTAGAACTATATTGCTACGATACGTAGACATCTGAATACGCTATTTCCTAGCAAGGAAGTGTCGCATTTACATTCTTTTGAAGTGAATACGAGGTGTACATGACACTTCGCAATGAATAATATATCTTATCAGGAAACATAGAAATGAGATGCGATATCGCGTTTTGAGAAGCATTAGAACTCTATTGCTACAATACGTAGACATCTGCAAGCGCTATTTCCTAGCAATCAGTAGTCGCACTTACATTCTTTTGAAGTGAATTCGAGGTTTACATGACACTTCGGAATGAATATTATAGCTTATCATGAAACATAGAAGGGAGATGCGATATCGCGTTTTAAGAAGCATTAGAACTCTATGGCCTCGATGCGGACACATCTGCAGACGCTATTTCCTAGCCTCGAAGTGTCGCAATTACATTCTTTTGAAGTGAATACGAGGTGTACACGACACTTCTCAATGAATATTATATCTTATCATGAAGCATAGAAATGAGATGCGATATCGCGTTTTGAGAAGCATTAGAACACTATTGCTACGATACGTAGACATCTGTAAACGCAATTTCCGAGCAAGGAAGATTCGCATTTACATTCTTTTGAAGTGAATACGAGGTGTACATGACACTTCGCAATGAATATTATATCTTATCAGGAAACATAGAAATGAGATGCGATATCGCGTTTTGAGAAGCATTAGAACTCTATTGCTACGATACGTAGACATCTGCAAACGCTATTTCCTAGCAAGCAATAGTCGCACTTACATTCTTTTGGAGTGAATTCGAGGTTTGCATGACACTTCGGAATGAATATTGTAACTTATCACGAAACATAGAAATGAGATGCGATATCGCGATCTAAGAAGCATTAGAACTCTATTGCTACGATACGTAGGCATATGCAAAAGCTATGCCCTAGAAAGAAATAGTCGCATTTACATTCTTTTGAGGTGAATACGAGGTATACATGACACTCCGCAATGAATATTATATCTTATCATGAAACATAGAAGTGAGATTCGATATCGCGTTTTAAGAAGCATTAGAACTTCATTGCTACGATACATAGACATCTGAATACGCTATTTCCTAGCAAGGAGTAGTCGCATTTACATTCTTTTGAAGTGAATACGAGGTATACATGACACTTCGCAATGAATATTATATCTTATCACGAAACATACAATTGAGATGGAATATCGCGATTTAAGTAACATTAGAACTCTATTGCTACGATACGTAGACATCTGAATACGCTATTTCCTAGCAAGTAATAGTCGCATTTTCATTCTTTTGAAGTGAATACGAGGTGTACACAACACTTCCAATGAATATTATATCTTATCACGAAACATATAAATGAGATGCGATATCGCGATTTAAGTAGCATTAGAACTCTATTGCTACGATACGTAGACATCTGAAAACGCCATTTCCTAGCAAGGAAGTGTCGCATTTACATTCGTTTGGAGAGAATACGAGGTATACATTACACTTCGCAATGAATATTATATCTTATCATGAAACATAGAAGAGAGATGCTATATCGCGTTTTAAGAAGCATTAGAACTTTATGGCCTCGATGCGGAGACATCTGCAAACGCTATTTCCTAGCAAGCAATAGTCGCATTTACATTCTTTTGAAGTGAGTACGAGGTATTCATGACACTTCGCAATGAATATTATATCTTATCACGAAACATAGAAATGAGATGCGATATCGCAATTTAAGTAGCTTTAGAACTCTATTGCTACGATACGTAGACATCTGAATACGCTATTTCCTAGCAAGGAAGTGTCGCACTTACATTCGTTTGGATTGAATAAGAGGTATACATGACACTTCGCAATGAATATTATATCTTATCATGAAACATAGAAGTGAGATGCGATATCGCGTTTTAAGAAGCATTAGAACTCTATTGCCGCGATGCATAGACATCTGCAGCCGCTATTTCCTAGCATGGAAGTGTCGCATTTACATTCTTTTGAAGTGAATACGAGGTGTACATGACACTTCGCAATGAATATTATATCTTATCAGGAAACATAGAAATGAGATGCGATATCGCGTTTTCAGAAGCATTAGAACTCTATTGCTACGATACGTAGGCATCTGCAAACGCTATGCCCTAGCAAGGAATAGTCGTATTTACATTCTTTTGATGTGTATACGAGGTACACATGACACTTCGCAATGAATATTATATTTTATAATGAATCATCGAAATGAGATGCGCTATCGCAATCTAAGAAGCATTAGAACTCTATTGCCTCGACGCCTAGACATCTGCAGACTCTTTTTCCTAGCATGAAAGTGTCGCATTTTCATTCTTTTGTAGTGAATGCGAGGTATACATGACACTTCGCAATGAATATTATATCTTATCAAGAAACATAGAAGAGAGATGCGATATCGCGTTCTAAGAAGCATTAGAACACTATGGCATCGATGCGGAGACATCAGCAAACGCTATTTCCTAGCATGGAAGTGTCGCACTTACATTCTTTTGAAGTGAATACGAGACATACATGACACTTCGCGATTAATATTATATCTTATCACGAAACATATAAATGAGATGCGATATCGCGATTTAAGTAGCATTAGAACTATATTGCTACGATACGTAGACATCTGAATACGCTATTTCCTAGCAAGGAAGTGTCGCATTTACATTCTTTTGAAGTGAATACGAGGTGTACATGACACTTCGCAATGAATATTATATCTTATCATGAAACATAGAAGTGAGATGCGATATCGCGTTTTAAGAAGCATTAGAACTCTATTGCCGCGATGCATAGACATCTGCAGACGCTATTTCCTAGCATGGAAGTGTCGCATTTACATTCTTTTGATGTGAATACGAGGTGTACATAACACTTCGCAATGAATAATATATCTTATCAGGAAACATAGAAATGAGATGCGATATCGCGTTTTGAGAAGCATTAGAACTCTATTGCTACAATACGTAGACATCTGCAGGCGCTATTTCCTAGCAATCAATAGTCGCACTTACATTCTTTTGAAGTGAATTCGAGGTTTACATGACACTTCGGAATGAATATTATAGCTTATCATGAAACATAGAAGGGAGATGCGATATCGCGTTTTAAGAAGCATTAGAACTCTATGGCCTCGATGCGGACACATCTGCAGACGCTATTCCCTAGCCTCGAAGTGTCGCAATTACATTCTTTTGAAGTGAATACGAGGTGTACACGACACTTCGCAATGAATATTATATCTTATCATGAAGCATAGAAATGAGATGCGATATCGCGTTTTGAGAAGCATTAGAACACTATTGCTACGATACGTAGACATCTGTAAACGCAATTTCCGAGCAAGGAAGAATCGCATTTACATTCTTTTGAAGTGAATACGAGGTGTACATGACACTTCGCAATGAATATTATATCTTATCAGGAAACATAGAAATGAGATGCGATATCGCGTTTTGAGAAGCATTAGAACTCTATTGCTACGATACGTAGACATCTGCAAACGCTATTTCCTAGCAAGCAATAGTCGCACTTACATTCTTTTGGAGTGAATTCGAGGTTTGCATGACACTTCGGAATGAATATTGTAACTTATCACGAAACATAGAAATGAGATGCGATATCGCGATCTAAGAAGCATTAGAACTCTATTGCTACGATACGTAGGCATATGCAAAAGCTATGCCCTAGAAAGAAATAGTCGCATTTACATTCATTTGAGGTGAATACGAGGTATACATGACACTCCGCAATGAATATTATATCTTATCATGAAACATAGAAGTGAGATTCGATATCGCGTTTTAAGAAGCATTAGAACTTCATTGCTACGATACATAGACATCTGAATACGCTATTTCCTAGCAAGGAGTAGTCGCATTTACATTCTTTTGAAGTGAATACGAGGTATACATGACACTTCGCAATGAATATTATATCTTATCACGAAACATACAATTGAGATGGAATATCGCGATTTAAGTAACATTAGAACTCTATTGCTACGATACGTAGACATCTGAAGACGCTATTTCCTAGCAAGTAATAGTCGCATTTTCATTCTTTTGAAGTGAATACGAGGTGTACACAACACTTCCAATGAATATTATATCTTATCACGAAACATATAAATGAGATGCGATATCGCGATTTAAGTAGCATTAGAACTCTATTGCTACGATACGTAGACATCTGAAAACGCCATTTCCTAGCAAGGAAGTGTCGCATTTACATTCGTTTGGAGAGAATACGAGGTATACATTACACTTCGCAATGAATATTATATCTTATCATGAAACATAGAAGAGAGATGCTATATCGCGTTTTAAGAAGCATTAGAACTTTATGGCCTCGATGCGGAGACATCTGCAAACGCTATTTCCTAGCAAGCAATAGTCGCATTTACATTCTTTTGAAGTGAATACGAGGTATTCATGACACTTCGCAATGAATATTATATCTTATCACGAAACATAGAAATGAGATGCGATATCGCAATTTAAGTAGCATTAGAACTCTATTGCTACGATACGTAGACATCTGAATACGCTATTTCCTAGCAAGGAAGTGTCGCACTTACATTCGTTTGGATTGAATAAGAGGTATACATGACACTTCGCAATGAATATTATATCTTATCATGAAACATAGAAGAGAGATGCTATATCGCGTTTTAAGAAGCATTAGAACTTTATGGCCTCGATGCGGAGACATCTGCAAACGCTATTTCCTAGCAAGCAATAGTCGCACTTACATTCTTTTGAAGTGAATTCGAGGTTTACATGACACTTCGGAATGAATATTATAACTTATCATGAAACATAGAAGAGAGATGCGATATCGCGTTTTAAGAAGCATTAGAACTCTCTGGCATCGATGCGGAGACATCAGCAAACGCTATTTCCTAGCATGGAAGTGTGGCACTTACATTCTTTTGAAGTGAATACGAGGTATACATGACACTTCGCAATGAATATTATATCTTATCATGAAACGTAGAAGAGAGTTGCGATATCGCGTTTTGAGAAGCATTAGAACTCTATTGCTACAATACGTAGACATCTGCAAGCGCTATTTCCTAGCAATCAGTAGTCGCACTTACATTCTTTTGAAGTGAATTCGAGGTTTACATGACACTTCGGAATGAATATTATAGCTTATCATGAAACATAGAAGGGAGATGCGATATCGCGTTTTAAGAAGCATTAGAACTCTATGGCCTCGATGCGGACACATCTGCAGACGCTATTTCCTAGCCTCGAAGTGTCGCAATTACATTCTTTTGAAGTGAATACGAGGTGTACACGACACTTCTCAATGAATATTATATCTTATCATGAAGCATAGAAATGAGATGCGATATCGCGTTTTGAGAAGCATTAGAACACTATTGCTACGATACGTAGACATCTGTAAACGCAATTTCCGAGCAAGGAAGATTCGCATTTACATTCTTTTGAAGTGAATACGAGGTGTACATGACACTTCGCAATGAATATTATATCTTATCAGGAAACATAGAAATGAGATGCGATATCGCGTTTTGAGAAGCATTAGAACTCTATTGCTACGATACGTAGACATCTGCAAACGCTATTTCCTAGCAAGCAATAGTCGCACTTACATTCTTTTGGAGTGAATTCGAGGTTTGCATGACACTTCGGAATGAATATTGTAACTTATCACGAAACATAGAAATGAGATGCGATATCGCGATCTAAGAAGCATTAGAACTCTATTGCTACGATACGTAGGCATATGCAAAAGCTATGCCCTAGAAAGAAATAGTCGCATTTACATTCTTTTGAGGTGAATACGAGGTATACATGACACTCCGCAATGAATATTATATCTTATCATGAAACATAGAAGTGAGATTCGATATCGCGTTTTAAGAAGCATTAGAACTTCATTGCTACGATACATAGACATCTGAATACGCTATTTCCTAGCAAGGAGTAGTCGCATTTACATTCTTTTGAAGTGAATACGAGGTATACATGACACTTCGCAATGAATATTATATCTTATCACGAAACATACAATTGAGATGGAATATCGCGATTTAAGTAACATTAGAACTCTATTGCTACGATACGTAGACATCTGAATACGCTATTTCCTAGCAAGTAATAGTCGCATTTTCATTCTTTTGAAGTGAATACGAGGTGTACACAACACTTCCAATGAATATTATATCTTATCACGAAACATATAAATGAGATGCGATATCGCGATTTAAGTAGCATTAGAACTCTATTGCTACGATACGTAGACATCTGAAAACGCCATTTCCTAGCAAGGAAGTGTCGCATTTACATTCGTTTGGAGAGAATACGAGGTATACATTACACTTCGCAATGAATATTATATCTTATCATGAAACATAGAAGAGAGATGCTATATCGCGTTTTAAGAAGCATTAGAACTTTATGGCCTCGATGCGGAGACATCTGCAAACGCTATTTCCTAGCAAGCAATAGTCGCATTTACATTCTTTTGAAGTGAGTACGAGGTATTCATGACACTTCGCAATGAATATTATATCTTATCACGAAACATAGAAATGAGATGCGATATCGCAATTTAAGTAGCTTTAGAACTCTATTGCTACGATACGTAGACATCTGAATACGCTATTTCCTAGCAAGGAAGTGTCGCACTTACATTCGTTTGGATTGAATAAGAGGTATACATGACACTTCGCAATGAATATTATATCTTATCATGAAACATAGAAGTGAGATGCGATATCGCGTTTTAAGAAGCATTAGAACTCTATTGCCGCGATGCATAGACATCTGCAGCCGCTATTTCCTAGCATGGAAGTGTCGCATTTACATTCTTTTGAAGTGAATACGAGGTGTACATGACACTTCGCAATGAATATTATATCTTATCAGGAAACATAGAAATGAGATGCGATATCGCGTTTTCAGAAGCATTAGAACTCTATTGCTACGATACGTAGGCATCTGCAAACGCTATGCCCTAGCAAGGAATAGTCGTATTTACATTCTTTTGATGTGTATACGAGGTACACATGACACTTCGCAATGAATATTATATTTTATAATGAATCATCGAAATGAGATGCGCTATCGCAATCTAAGAAGCATTAGAACTCTATTGCCTCGACGCATAGACATCTGCAGACTCTTTTTCCTAGCATGAAAGTGTCGCATTTTCATTCTTTTGTAGTGAATGCGAGGTATACATGACACTTCGCAATGAATATTATATCTTATCATGAAACATAGAAGAGAGATGCGATATCGCGTTCTAAGAAGCATTAGAACACTATGGCATCGATGCGGAGACATCAGCAAACGCTATTTCCTAGCATGGAAGTGTCGCACTTACATTCTTTTGAAGTGAATACGAGACATACATGACACTTCGCGATTAATATTATATCTTATCACGAAACATATAAATGAGATGCGATATCGCGATTTAAGTAGCATTAGAACTATATTGCTACGATACGTAGACATCTGAATACGCTATTTCCTAGCAAGGAAGTGTCGCATTTACATTCTTTTGAAGTGAATACGAGGTGTACATGACACTTCGCAATGAATATTATATCTTATCATGAAACATAGAAGAGAGATGCTATATCGCGTTTTAAGAAGCATTAGAACTTTATGGCCTCGATGCGGAGACATCTGCAAACGCTATTTCCTAGCAAGCAATAGTCGCATTTACATTCTTTTGAAGTGAATACGAGGTATTCATGACACTTCGCAATGAATATTATATCTTATCACGAAACATAGAAATGAGATGCGATATCGCAATTTAAGTAGCATTAGAACTCTATTGCTACGATACGTAGACATCTGAATACGCTATTTCCTAGCAAGGAAGTGTCGCACTTACATTCGTTTGGATTGAATAAGAGGTATACATGACACTTCGCAATGAATATTATATCTTATCATGAAACATAGAAGAGAGATGCTATATCGCGTTTTAAGAAGCATTAGAACTTTATGGCCTCGATGCGGAGACATCTGCAAACGCTATTTCCTAGCAAGCAATAGTCGCACTTACATTCTTTTGAAGTGAATTCGAGGTTTACATGACACTTCGGAATGAATATTATAACTTATCATGAAACATAGAAGAGAGATGCGATATCGCGTTTTAAGAAGCATTAGAACTCTCTGGCATCGATGCGGAGACATCAGCAAACGCTATTTCCTAGCATGGAAGTGTGGCACTTACATTCTTTTGAAGTGAATACGAGGTATACATGACACTTCGCAATGAATATTATATCTTATCATGAAACGTAGAAGAGAGTTGCGATATCGCGTTTTAAGAAGCATTAGAACTCTATGGCCTCGATGCGGACACATCTGCAGACGCTATTTCGTAGCCTCGAAGTGTCGCATTTACATTCTTTTGAAGTGAATACGAGGTGTACACGACACTTCGCAATGAATATTATATCTTATCATGAAGCATAGAAATGAGATGCGATATCGCGTTTTGAGAAGCATTAGAACACTATTGCTACGATACGTAGACATCTGTAAACGCAATTTCCGAGCAAGGAAGAATCGCATTTACATTCTTTTGAAGTGAATACGAGGTGTACATGACACTTCGCAATGAATATTATATCTTATCAGGAAACATAGAAATGAGATGCGATATCGCGTTTTGAGAAGCATTAGAACTCTATTGCTACGATACGTAGACATCTGCAAACGCTATTTCCTAGCAAGCAATAGTCGCACTTACATTCTTTTGGAGTGAATTCGAGGTTTGCATGACACTTCGGAATGAATATTGTAACTTATCACGAAACATAGAAATGAGATGCGATATCGCGATCTAAGAAGCATTAGAACTCTATTGCTACGATACGTAGGCATATGCAAAAGCTATGCCCTAGAAAGAAATAGTCGCATTTACATTCATTTGAGGTGAATACGAGGTATACATGACACTCCGCAATGAATATTATATCTTATCATGAAACATAGAAGTGAGATTCGATATCGCGTTTTAAGAAGCATTAGAACTTCATTGCTACGATACATAGACATCTGAATACGCTATTTCCTAGCAAGGAGTAGTCGCATTTACATTCTTTTGAAGTGAATACGAGGTATACATGACACTTCGCAATGAATATTATATCTTATCACGAAACATACAATTGAGATGGAATATCGCGATTTAAGTAACATTAGAACTCTATTGCTACGATACGTAGACATCTGAAGACGCTATTTCCTAGCAAGTAATAGTCGCATTTTCATTCTTTTGAAGTGAATACGAGGTGTACACAACACTTCCAATGAATATTATATCTTATCACGAAACATATAAATGAGATGCGATATCGCGATTTAAGTAGCATTAGAACTCTATTGCTACGATACGTAGACATCTGAAAACGCCATTTCCTAGCAAGGAAGTGTCGCATTTACATTCGTTTGGAGAGAATACGAGGTATACATTACACTTCGCAATGAATATTATATCTTATCATGAAACATAGAAGAGAGATGCTATATCGCGTTTTAAGAAGCATTAGAACTTTATGGCCTCGATGCGGAGACATCTGCAAACGCTATTTCCTAGCAAGCAATAGTCGCATTTACATTCTTTTGAAGTGAATACGAGGTATTCATGACACTTCGCAATGAATATTATATCTTATCACGAAACATAGAAATGAGATGCGATATCGCAATTTAAGTAGCATTAGAACTCTATTGCTACGATACGTAGACATCTGAATACGCTATTTCCTAGCAAGGAAGTGTCGCACTTACATTCGTTTGGATTGAATAAGAGGTATACATGACACTTCGCAATGAATATTATATCTTATCATGAAACATAGAAGAGAGATGCTATATCGCGTTTTAAGAAGCATTAGAACTTTATGGCCTCGATGCGGAGACATCTGCAAACGCTATTTCCTAGCAAGCAATAGTCGCACTTACATTCTTTTGAAGTGAATTCGAGGTTTACATGACACTTCGGAATGAATATTATAACTTATCATGAAACATAGAAGAGAGATGCGATATCGCGTTTTAAGAAGCATTAGAACTCTCTGGCATCGATGCGGAGACATCAGCAAACGCTATTTCCTAGCATGGAAGTGTGGCACTTACATTCTTTTGAAGTGAATACGAGGTATACATGACACTTCGCAATGAATATTATATCTTATCATGAAACGTAGAAGAGAGTTGCGATATCGCGTTTTAAGAAGCATTAGAACTCTATGGCCTCGATGCGGACACATCTGCAGACGCTATTTCGTAGCCTCGAAGTGTCGCATTTACATTCTTTTGAAGTGAATACGAGGTGTACATGACACTTCGCAATGAACATTATATCTTATCACGAAACGTAGAAATGAGTTGGGATATCGCGATTTAAGTAGCATTACAACTCTATTGCTACGATACGTGGACATCTGAATACGCCATTTCCTGGCGAGGAAGTGTCGCATTTACATTCGTTTGGAGTGAATGCGAGGTATACATGACACTTCGCAATGAATATTATATCTTATCAGGAAACATAGAAATGAGATGCGATATCGCGTTTTCAGAAGCATTAGAACTCCATGGCCTCGATGCGGAGACATCTGCAAACGCTATTTCCTAGCAAGCAATAGTCGCATTTACTTTCTTTTGAAGTGAATACGAGGTGTACATGACACTTCGGAATGAATATTATAACTTATCACGAAACATAGAAATGAGATGCGATATCGCGATCTAAGAAGCATTAGAAGCCTATTGCTACGATCCGTAGGCATCTGCAATCGCTAAGCCCAAGCAAGGAATAGTCGCATTTACATTCTTTTGATGTGAATACGAGGTATACATGACACTTCGCAATGAATCTTATATCTTATCATGAAACACAGAAGAGGGATGCGATATCGCGTTTTAAGAAGCATTACAATTCTATGGCCTCGATGCGGAGACATCTGCAAACGCTATTTCCTAGCATGGAAGTGTTGCACTTACATTCTTCTGAAGTGAATACGAGGTATACATGACACTTCGCAATGAATATTATATCTTATCATGAAACATAGAGGAGAGATGCAATATCGCGTTTGAAGAAGCATTAGAACTCTATGGCCTCATGCAGAGACACCTGCAAACGCTATTTCCTAGCATGGAGGTGACGCACTTACATTCTTTTGAAGTGAATACGAGGTATACATGACACTTCGCAATGAATATTACATCTTATCACGAAACATATAGGTGGGATGCGATATCGCGTTTTAAGAACCATTAGAACTCTATTGCCGCGATGCATAGACATCTGCAGACGCTATTTCCTAGCATGGAAGTGTCGCATTTACATTCTTTTGATGTGAATACGAGGTGTACATAACACTTCGCAATGAATATTATATCTTATCAGGAAACATAGAAATGAGATGCGATATCGCGTTTTGAGAAGCATTAGAACTCTATTGCTACAATACGTAGACATCTGCAAGCGCTATTTCCTAGCAATCAATAGTCGCACTTACATTCTTTTGAAGTGAATTCGAGGTTTACATGACACTTCGGAATGAATATTATAACTTATCATGAAACATAGAAGGGAGATGCAATATCGCGTTTTAAGAAGCATTAGAACTCTATGGCCTCGATGCGGACACATCTGCAGACGCTATTTCCTAGCCTCGAAGTGTCGCATTTACATTCTTTTGAAGTGAATACGAGGTGTACACGACACTTCGCAATGAATATTATATCTTATCATGAAGCATAGAAATGAGATGCGATATCGCGTTTTGAGAAGCATTAGAACACTATTGCTACGATACGTAGACATCTGTAAACGCAATTTCCGAGCAAGGAAGATTCGCATTTACATTCTTTTGAAGTGAATACGAGGTGTACATGACACTTCGCAATGAATATTATATCTTATCAGGAAACATAGAAATGAGATGCGATATCGCGTTTTGAGAAGCATTAGAACTCTATTGCTACGATACGTAGACATCTGCAAACGCTATTTCCTAGCAAGTAATAGTCGCATTTTCATTCTTTTGAAGTGAATACGAGGTGTACACAACACTTCCAATGAATATTATATCTTATCACGAAACATATAAATGAGATGCGATATCGCGATTTAAGTAGCATTAGAACTCTATTGCTACGATACGTAGACATCTGAAAACGCCATTTCCTAGCAAGGAAGTGTCGCATTTACATTCGTTTGGAGAGAATACGAGGTATACATTACACTTCGCAATGAATATTATATCTTATCATGAAACATAGAAGAGAGATGCTATATCGCGTTTTAAGAAGCATTAGAACTCTATGGCCTCGATGCGGACACATCTGCAGACGCTATTTCCTAGCTTCGAAGTGTCGCATTTACATTCTTTTGAAGTGAATACGAGGTGTACATGGCACTTCGCAATGAATATTATATCTTATCACAAAACGTAGAAATGAGTTGCGATATCGCGATTTAAGTAGCATTAGAACTCTATTGCTACGATACGTGGACATCTGAATACGCCATTTCCTAGCAAGGAAGTGTCGCATTTACATTCGTCTGGAGTGAATGCGAGGTATACATGACACTTCGCAATGAATATTATATCATACCATGAAACATAGAAGAGAGATGCGATATCGCGTTTCAAGAAGCACTAGAACTCTATGGCCTCGATGCGGAGACATCTGCAAACGCTATTTCCTAGCAAGCAATAGTCGCATTTACATTCTTTTGAAGTGAATACGAGGTATTCATGACACTTCGCAATGAATATTATATCTTATCACGAAACATAGAAATGAGATGCGATATCGCAATTTAAGTAGCATTAGAATTTCAATTGCTACGATACGTAGACATCTGAATACGCTATTTCCTAGCAAGGAAGTGTCGCATTTACATTCGTTTGGATTGAATAAGAGGTATACATGACACTTCGCAATGAATATTATATCTTATCATGAAACATAGAAGTGAGATGCGATATCGCGTTTTAAGAAGCATTAGAACTCTATTGCCGCGATGCATAGACATCTGCAGCCGCTATTTCCTAGCATGGAAGTGTCGCATTTACATTCTTTTGAAGTGAATACGAGGTATACATGACACTCCGCAATGAATATTGTATCTTATAATGAAACTGAGAAATGAGATGCGATATCGCGTATTAAGAAGCATTAAAACTCTATGGCCTCGATGCGAAGACATCTGCAAGCGCTATTTCCTTGCAAGGAAGATTCGCATTTACATTCTTTTGAAGAGAATACGAGTTATACATGACACTTCGCAATGAATATTATATCTTATTATGAAGCATAGGAATGAGATGCGATATCGCGTCATAAGAAGCATCAGAACCCTATTGCCTCGATGCGGAGATATCTGCAATCGCAATTTCCTAGTATGGAAGTGTCGCATTTACATTCTTTTGAAGTGAATTCGACTTATACATGACACTTCGGAATGAATATTATAATTTATCACGAAACATAGAAATGAGATGCGATATCGCGATCTAGGAAGCATTAGAACTCTATTGCTACGATACGTAGGCATCTGCAAACGGTATTTCCTAGCAAGCAATAGTCGCATTTACATTCTTTTGAAGTGAATACGAGGGATACATGACACTTCGCAATGAATATTATATCTTATCATGAAGCACAGAAATGAGATGCGATATCGCGCCTTAAGAAGCATTAGAACCCTATTGCCTCGATGTGGAGATATCTGCAAACGCTATTTCCTAGCAAGGAATAGTCGCATTTACATTCTTTTGAAATGAATTCGAGGTTTACATGACACTTCGGAATGAATATTATAACTTATCACGAAACATAAAAATGAGATGCGATATCGTGATCTAAGAAGCATTAGAACGCTATTGCTACGATACGTAGGCATCTGCAAACGCTATTTCCTAGCATGGGAGATTCGCATTTACATTCTCTTGAAGTGAATACGAGGTATACATGACACTTCGCAATGAACATTATATCTTATCACGAAACATAGAAATGAGATGCGATATCGCGATCTAAGAGGCATTAGAGCTCTATTGCTACGATACGTAGGCATCTGCAAACGCTATTTCTTAGCAAGGTATAGTCGCATTTACATTCGTTTGAAGTGAATACGAGGTATACATGACACTTCGCAATGAATATTATATCTTATCATGAAACGTAGAAGAGAGATGCGATATCGCGTTTTAAGAAGCATTAGAAATTTTTGGCCTCGATGCGGAGATATCTGCAAACGCTATTTCCTAGCATGGAAGTGTCGCATTTACATTCTTTAGAAGTGAATTCGAGGTATACATGACTCTTCGGAATGAATATTATAACTTATCACGAAACACAGAAATGAGATGCGATATCGCGGTCTAAGAAGCATTAGAACCCTATTGCTACGACACTCAAGCATCTGCAAACGCTATTTTCTAGCAAGGAAGTGTCGCATTTACATTCGTTTGGAGTGAATACGAGGTATACATGACACTTCGTAATGAATATTATATCTTATCACGAAACATGGAAATGAAATGCGACATCTCGTTTTAAGAAGCATTAGGACACTTTTTCTACGATACGTACACATCTGCAAACGCTATTTCCTAGCAAGGAAGATTCGCATTTACTTTCTTTTGAAGTGATTACGAGGTATACATGACACTTCGCAATGAACATTATATCTTATCATGAAACATAGAAGTGAGATGCGATATCGCGTTTTAAAAAGCATTAGAACTCTACTGCCTCGACGCGTTGACATCTGCAGACGCTATTTCCTAGCATGGATGCGTCGCATTTACATTCTTTTGTAGTGAATACGAGGTGTACATGACACTTCGCCATGAATATTATATCTTATCACGAAACGTAGAAGAGAGATGCGATATCGCGTTTTAAGAAACATAAGAAATCTATGGCCTCGATGAGGACACATCTGCAGACGCTATTTCCTAGCCTCGAAGTGTCGCATTTACATTCTTTTGAAGCGAATACGAGGTGTACATGACACTTCGCAATGAATATTATATCTTATCACGAAACGTAGAAATGGGTTGCGATATCGCGATTTAAGTAGCATTACAACTCTTTTGCTACGATACGTGGACATCTGAATACGCCATTTCCTAGCAAGGAAGTGTAGCATTTACATTCGTTTGGAGTGAATGCGAGGTATACATGACACTTCGCAATGAATATTATATCTTATCATGAAACATAGAGGAGAGATGCAATATCGCGTTTGAAGAAGCATTAGAACTCTATGGCCTCGATGCAGAGACACCTGCAAACGCTATTTCCTAGCATGGAGGTGACGCACTTACATTCTTTTGAAGTGAATACGAGGTATACATGACACTTCGCAATGAATATTACATCTTATCACGAAACATATAAGTGGGATGCGATATCGCGTTTTAAGAAGCATTAGAACTTTATTGCTACGATACGTGGACATCTGAATACGCTATTTCTTAGCAAGGAGTAGTCGCATTTACATTCTTTTGAAGTGAATTCGAGGTTTACATGACACTTCGGAATGAATATTGTAACTTATCACGAAACATAGAAATGAGATGCGATATCGCGATCTAAGAAGCATTAGAAATCTATTGCTACGATACGTAGGTATATGCAAACGCTATGGCCTAGAAAGAAATAGTCGCATTTACATTCTTTTGTGGTGAATACGAGGTATACATGATACTCCGCAATGAATATTATATCTTATCATGAAACATAGAAGTGAGATGCGATATCGCGTTT